>NW_026043770.1:0-137368 GCF_937001465.1 Orcinus orca
GACACTTTGAAGTCATATTGCATGGTACCCATTCCACGGGTCTCAACTCTCCAGGTTTAAGGGATTCTTCCTTCAGCTAAAACATGCATGTGGAACCCAGAGTATGATCAACCGTGTGATCGGGAGACGTGTTCGAAATATGTCTCAGTTCTCGTCCCCTGGTACTTGGGTGCAACATTCCAGACTGCTTTACTAACACTCTCCCGACTTGGAGAGTCAGTGCCTTTAACCTCCTGTTTGGCCCAGTTTGCAAATTCCGCGGAAGATGAACAGGAATAGGGAGAACCAATGAGAGACTAGCTGGAGGTGTCTGGACGGGAAAATTTAACTCTCATTTCCCACCAGGAAGAGGAATTAACCAAAGGCTCAGCGTGCCATGCCGGAACCAGATTAGGGCCTGAAGCAATCCTGCGGTGTTGCGGCCAGCTCACAAGAAAGCGAGTTGAAGAAAGGAGCTCAGGGGCACTGTAATTCACAAACCTGCAGAGTTATAAATGACAGCTATCATCCAAAAATATACTGAAGTAAGGCTGCCAAGAGGACTTGAAAGCCGGGCAGAATTGCAGGAAACCGATTTCAGGAGGTAGACTGGAATTGCATTTAAAGCATAGGAAAAGAGGCAGAAGGTCGACAATGATGCACTTGGCCAAAAAGGGCGTATGCGTTTTTTCCTGAATATATTCAGGAAAAAACGCATACGCCCTTTTTGGCCAACCAAGCAAGCTTGCAAAGGAAATCTGCACTACAATGAAGTCTCACTTCCCCCCCGTCAAAAGGGCCATCTGAAAAAAGTGTAAAATCCAGAAAGGCAGGACAGGCCATGGAGAACTGGGAGCCTTGTTATGCTGATGGGCGGGATGTAAATTGCCAACAGCCACTCGGAGAAGTGTATGGTGTTTCCTGAAACATCTAAAAAACAAAGCAACAGAGCCTAGGGCACTTCCACTTATGGTCCTATAGCTTAGGGAAATTAAAATCAAAAAGACACAGCCACCCCAAAGTTTGGGATGGCTCTGTTTACAAGAAACTCGTTTACGGTACAAGTTCAATATCGCATAAAGCGAAAAATGGATAAAGAAGTTGTGGTACTTACGTACAATGCAATATCACTCAGCAATGACATCTATGTCATCAGGCCCATAGCAGCATAATGAGTGGATTCAGGTATGATGATTCTAACTGAAATAAGTCACACAGAAAAAGAAACATCATAAGATATCACTAATACACGGAATGTAAACTTGGCTACACGAACTGAATTTCAAAACAGAACATGGTCCCAAATTTAGAAAATCAACTTATGCTTGCTTAAGGGGAAAGGTGAGTTGGGGTGCTGCATAAAACCAGAGGTTGAAATGAGCACAGATAAAGTTCCTTAAGCCAAATATGTAATAGACAAGAGCTACTCCTTGCTCAACGAAATGGACTCAAAACCCCATATTAAACGCCTAATAATGTACCTGACTAGTAAGTATCTTAAAACCTATGGATTGCTATGTCTCTGAAAGTGAATCAATCGTGAGTACAGGGGCAAAAACGCAGCAGTGATAGGATTGGAGAGTTTTGGTGAGCAAATGAAGACCCTTTGAAGTCATATTGCATGGTACCCATTCCACGGGTCTCAACTCTCCAGGTTTAAGGGATTCTTCCTTCAGCTAAAACATGCATGTGGAACCCAGAGTATGATCAACCGTGTGATCGGGAGACGTGTTGAAATATGTCTCAGTTCTCGTCCCCTGGTACTCGGGTGCAACATTCCAGATGCTTTACTAACACTCTCCCGACTTGGAGAGTCAGTGCCTTTAACCTCCTGTTTGGCCCAGTTTGCAAATTCCGCGGAAGATGAACAGGAATAGGGAGAACCAATGAGAGACTAGCTGGAGGTGTCTGGACGGGAAAATTTAACTCTCATTTCCCACCAGGAAGAGGAATTAACCAAAGGCTCAGCGTGCCATGCCGGAACCAGATTAGGGCCTGAAGCAATCCTGCGGTGTTGCGGCCAGCTCACAAGAAAGCGAGTTGAAGAAAGGAGCTCAGGGGCACTGTAATTCACAAACCTGCAGAGTTATAAATGACAGCTATCATCCAAAAATATACTGAAGTAAGGCTGCCAAGAGGACTTGAAAGCCGGGCAGAATTGCAGGAAACCGATTTCAGGAGGTAGACTGGAATTGCATTTAAAGCATAGGAAAAGAGGCAGAAGGTCGACAATGATGCACTTCGCCAAAAAGGGCGTATGCTTTTTTTCCTGAATATATTCAGGAAAAAACGCATACGCCCTTTTTGGCCAACCAAGCAAGCTTGCAAAGGAAATCTGCACTACAATGAAGTCTCACTTCCCCCCGGACAAAAGGGCCATCTGAAAAAAGTGTAAAATCCAGAAAGGCAGGACAGGCCATGGAGAACTGGGAGCCTTGTTATGCTGATGGGCGGGATGTAAATTGCCAACAGCCACTCGGGAGAAGTGTATGGTGTTTCCTGAAACATCTAAAAAACAAAGCAACAGAGCCTAGGGCACTTCCACTTATGGTCCTGCAGCTTAGGGAAATTAAAATCAAAAAGACACAGCCACCCCAAAGTTTGGGATGGCTCTGTTTACAAGAAACTCGTTTACGGTACAAGTTCAATATCGCATAAAGCGAAAAATGGATAAAGAAGTTGTGGTACTTACGTACAATGCAATATCACTCAGCAATGACATCTATGTCATCAGGCCCATAGCAGCATAATGAGTGGATTCAGGTATGATGATTCTAACTGAAATAAGTCACACAGAAAAAGAAACATCATAAGATATCACTAATACACGGAATGTAAACTTGGCTACACAGGAACTGAATTTCAAAACAGAACATGGTCCCAAATTTAGAAAACCAACTTATGCTTGCTTAAGGGGAAAGGTGAGTTGGGGTGCTGCATAAAACCAGAGATTGAAATGAGCACAGATAAAGTTCCTTAAGCCAAATATGTAATAGACAAGAGCTACTCCTTGCTCAACGAAATGGACTCAAAACCCCATATTAAACGCCTAATAATGTACCTGACTAGTAAGTATCTTAAAACCTATGGATTGCTATGTCTCTGAAAGTGAATCAATCGTGAGTACAGGGGCAAAAACGCAGCAGTGATAGGATTGGAGAGTTTTGGTGAGCAAATGAAAACCCTTTGAAGTCATATTGCATGGTACCCATTCCACGGGTCTCAACTCTCCAGGTTTAAGGGATTCTTCCTTCAGCTAAAACATGCATGTGGAACCCAGAGTATGATCAACCGTGTGATCGGGAGACGTGTTGAAATATGTCTCAGTTCTCGTCCCCTGGTACTCGGGTGCAACATTCCAGATGCTTTACTAACACTCTCCCGACTTGGAGAGTCAGTGCCTTTAACCTCCTGTTTGGCCCAGTTTGCAAATTCCGCGGAAGATGAACAGGAATAGGGAGAACCAATGAGAGACTAGCTGGAGGTGTCTGGACGGGAAAATTTAACTCTCATTTCCCACCAGGAAGAGGAATTAACCAAAGGCTCAGCGTGCCGTGCCGGAACCAGATTAGGGCCTGAAGCAATCCTGCGGTGTTGCGGCCAGCTCACAAGAAAGCGAGTTGAAGAAAGGAGCTCAGGGGCACTGTAATTCACAAACCTGCAGAGTTATAAATGACAGCTATCATCCAAAAATATACTGAAGTAAGGCTGCCAAGAGGACTTGAAAGCCGGGCAGAATTGCAGGAAACCGATTTCAGGAGGTAGACTGGAATTGCATTTAAAGCATAGGAAAAGAGGCAGAACGTCGACAATGATGCACTTGGCCAAAAAGGGCGTATGCGTTTTTTCCTGAATATATTCAGGAAAAAACGCATACGCCCTTTTTGGCCAACCAAGCAAGCTTGCAAAGGAAATCTGCACTACAATGAAGTCTCACTTCCCCCCCATCAAAAGGGCCATCTGAAAAAAGTGTAAAATCCAGAAAGGCAGGACAGGCCATGGAGAAATGGGAGCCTTGTTATGCTGACGGGCGGGATGTAAATTGCCAACAGCCACTCGGGAGAAGTGTATGGTGTTTCCTGAAACATCTAAAAAACAAAGCAACAGAGCCTAGGGCACTTCCACTTATGGTCCTATAGCTTAGGGAAATTAAAATCAAAAAGACACAGCCACCCCAAAGTTTGGGATGGCTCTGTTTACAAGAAACTCGTTTACGGTACAAGTTCAATATCGCATAAAGCGAAAAATGGATAAAGAAGTTGTGGTACTTACGTACAATGCAATATCACTCAGCAATGACATCTATGTCATCAGGCCCATAGCAGCATAATGAGTGGATTCAGGTATGATGATTCTAACTGAAATAAGTCACACAGAAAAAGAAACATCATAAGATATCACTAATACACGGAATGTAAACTTGGCTACACAGGAACTGAATTTCAAAACAGAACATGGTCCCAAATTTAGAAAACCAACTTATGCTTGCTTAAGGGGAAAGGTGAGTTGGGGTGCTGCATAAAACCAGAGATTGAAATGAGCACAGATAAAGTTCCTTAAGCCAAATATGTAATAGACAAGAGCTACTCCTTGCTCAACGAAATGGACTCAAAACCCCATATTAAACGCCTAATAATGTACCTGACTAGTAAGTATCTTAAAACCTATGGATTGCTATGTCTCTGAAAGTGAATCAATCGTGAGTACAGGGGCAAAAACGCAGCAGTGATAGGATTGGAGAGTTTTGGTGAGCAAATGAAGACCCTTTGAAGTCATATTGCATGGTACCCATTCCACGGGTCTCAACTCTCCAGGTTTAAGGGATTCTTCCTTCAGCTAAAACATGCATGTGGAACCCAGAGTATGATCAACCGTGTGATCGGGAGACGTGTTGAAATATGTCTCAGTTCTCGTCCCCTGGTACTCGGGTGCAACATTCCAGATGCTTTACTAACACTCTCCCGACTTGGAGAGTCAGTGCCTTTAACCTCCTGTTTGGCCCAGTTTGCAAATTCCGCGGAAGATGAACAGGAATAGGGAGAACCAATGAGAGACTAGCTGGAGGTGTCTGGACGGGAAAATTTAACTCTCATTTCCCACCAGGAAGAGGAATTAACCAAAGGCTCAGCGTGCCATGCCGGAACCAGATTAGGGCCTGAAGCAATCCTGCGGTGTTGCGGCCAGCTCACAAGAAAGCGAGTTGAAGAAAGGAGCTCAGGGGCACTGTAATTCACAAACCTGCAGAGTTATAAATGACAGCTATCATCCAAAAATATACTGAAGTAAGGCTGCCAAGAGGACTTGAAAGCCGGGCAGAATTGCAGGAAACCGATTTCAGGAGGTAGACTGGAATTGCATTTAAAGCATAGGAAAAGAGGCAGAAGGTCGACAATGATGCACTTGGCCAAAAAGGGCGTATGCGTTTTTTCCTGAATATATTCAGGAAAAAACGCATACGCCCTTTTTGGCCAACCAAGCAAGCTTGCAAAGGAAATCTGCACTACAATGAAGTCTCACTTCCCCCCCGTCAAAAGGGCCATCTGAAAAAAGTGTAAAATCCAGAAAGGCAGGACAGGCCATGGAGAACTGGGAGCCTTGTTATGCTGATGGGCAGGATGTAAATTGCCAACAGCCACTCGGGAGAAGTGTATGGTGTTTCCTGAAACATCTAAAAAACAAAGCAACAGAGCCTAGGGCACTTCCACTTATGGTCCTATAGCTCAGGGAAATTAAAATCAAAAAGACACAGCCACCCCAAAGTTTGGGATGGCTCTGTTTACAAGAAACTCGTTTACGGTACAAGTTCAATATCGCATAAAGCGAAAAATGGATAAAGAAGTTGTGGTACTTACGTACAATGCAATATCACTCAGCAATGACATCTATGTCATCAGGCCCATAGCAGCATAATGAGTGGATTCAGGTATGATGATTCTAACTGAAATAAGTCACACAGAAAAAGAAACATCATAAGATATCACTAATACACGGAATGTAAACTTGGCTACACAGGAACTGAATTTCAAAACAGAACATGGTCCCAAATTTAGAAAACCAACTTATGCTTGCTTAAGGGGAAAGGTGAGTTGGGGTGCTGCATAAAACCAGAGATTGAAATGAGCACAGATAAAGTTCCTTAAGCCAAATATGTAATAGACAAGAGCTACTCCTTGCTCAACGAAATGGACTCAAAACCCCATATTAAAGGCCTAATAATGTACCTGACTAGTAAGTATCTTAAAACCTATGGATTGCTATGTCTCTGAAAGTGAATCAATCGTGAGTACAGGGGCAAAAACGCAGCAGTGATAGGATTGGAGAGTTTTGGTGAGCAAATGAAGACCCTTTGAAGTCATATTGCATGGTACCCATTCCACGGGTCTCAACTCTCCAGGTTTAAGGGATTCTTCCTTCAGCTAAAACATGCATGTGGAACCCAGAGTATGATCAACCGTGTGATCGGGAGACGTGTTGAAATATGTCTCAGTTCTCGTCCCCTGGTACTCGGGTGCAACATTCCAGATGCTTTACTAACACTCTCCTGACTTGGAGAGTCAGTGCCTTTAACCTCCTGTTTGGCCCAGTTTGCAAATTCCGCGGAAGATGAACAGGAATAGGGAGAACCAATGAGAGACTAGCTGGAGGTGTCTGGACGGGAAAATTTAACTCTCATTTCCCACCAGGAAGAGGAATTAACCAAAGGCTCAGCGTGCCATGCCGGAACCAGATTAGGGCCTGAAGCAATCCTGCGGTGTTGCGGCCAGCTCACAAGAAAGCGAGTTGAAGAAAGGAGCTCAGGGGCACTGTAATTCACAAACCTGCAGAGTTATAAATGACAGCTATCATCCAAAAATATACTGAAGTAAGGCTGCCAAGAGGACTTGAAAGCCGGGCAGAATTGCAGGAAACCGATCTCAGGAGGTAGACTGGAATTGCATTTAAAGCATAGGAAAAGAGGCAGAAGGTCGACAATGATGCACTTGGCCAAAAAGGGCGTATGCGTTTTTTCCTGAATATATTCAGGAAAAAACGCATACGCCCTTTTTGGCCAACCAAGCAAGCTTGCAAAGGAAATCTGCACTACAATGAAGTCTCACTTCCCCCCCGTCAAAAGGGCCATCTGAAAAAAGTGTAAAATCCAGAAAGGCAGGACAGACCATGGAGAACTGGGAGCCTTGTTATGCTGATGGGCGGGATGTAAATTGCCAACAGCCACTCGGGAGAAGTGTATGGTGTTTCCTGAAACATCTAAAAAACAAAGCAACAGAGCCTAGGGCACTTCCACTTATGGTCCTATAGCTTAGGGAAATTAAAATCAAAAAGACACAGCCACCCCAACGTTTGGGATGGCTCTGTTTACAAGAAACTCGTTTACGGTACAAGTTCAATATCGCATAAAGCGAAAAATGGATAAAGAAGTTGTGGTACTTACGTACAATGCAATATCACTCAGCAATGACATCTATGTCATCAGGCCCATAGCAGCATAATGAGTGGATTCAGGTATGATGATTCTAACTGAAATAAGTCACACAGAAAAAGAAACATCATAAGATATCACTAATACACGGAATGTAAACTTGGCTACACAGGAACTGAATTTCAAAACAGAACATGGTCCCAAATTTAGAAAATCAACTTATGCTTGCTTAAGGGGAAAGGTGAGTTGGGGTGCTGCATAAAACCAGAGGTTGAAATGAGCACAGATAAAGTTCCTTAAGCCAAATATGTAATAGACAAGAGCTACTCCTTGCTCAACGAAATGGACTCAAAACCCCATATTAAACGCCTAATAATGTACCTGACTAGTAAGTATCTTAAAACCTATGGATTGCTATGTCTCTGAAAGTGAATCAATCGTGAGTACAGGGGCAAAAACGCAGCAGTGATAGGATTGGAGAGTTTTGGTGAGCAAATGAAGACCCTTTGAAGTCATATTGCATGGTACCCATTCCACGGGTCTCAACTCTCCAGGTTTAAGGGATTCTTCCTTCAGCTAAAACATGCATGTGGAACCCAGAGTATGATCAACCATGTGATCGGGAGACGTGTTGAAATATGTCTCAGTTCTCGTCCCCTGGTACTCGGGTGCAACATTCCAGATGCTTTACTAACACTCTCCCGACTTGGAGAGTCAGTGCCTTTAACCTCCTGTTTGGCCCAGTTTGCAAATTCCGCGGAAGATGAACAGGAATAGGGAGAACCAATGAGAGACTAGCTGGAGGTGTCTGGACGGGAAAATTTAACTCTCATTTCCCACCAGGAAGAGGAATCAACCAAAGGCTCAGCGTGCCGTGCCGGAACCAGATTAGGGCCTGAAGCAATCCTGCGGTGTTGCGGCCAGCTCACAAGAAAGCGAGTTGAAGAAAGGAGCTCAGGGGCACTGTAATTCACAAACCTGCAGAGTTATAAATGACAGCTATCATCCAAAAATATACTGAAGTAAGGCTGCCAAGAGGACTTGAAAGCCGGGCAGAATTGCAGGAAACCGATTTCAGGAGGTAGACTGGAATTGCATTTAAAGCATAGGAAAAGAGGCAGAAGGTCGACAATGATGCACTTGGCCAAAAAGGGCGTATGCGTTTTTTCCTGAATATATTCAGGAAAAAACGCATACGCCCTTTTTGGCCAACCAAGCAAGCTTGCAAAGGAAATCTGCACTACAATGAAGTCTCACTTCCCCCCCCGTCAAAAGGGCCATTTGAAAAAAGTGTAAAATCCAGAAAGGCAGGACAGGCCATGGAGAACTGGGAGCCTTGTTATGCTGATGGGCGGGATGTAAATTGCCAACAGCCACTCGGGAGAAGTGTATGGTGTTTCCTGAAACATCTAAAAAACAAAGCAACAGAGCCTAGGGCACTTCCACTTATGGTCCTGCAGCTTAGGGAAATTAAAATCAAAAAGACACAGCCACCCCAAAGTTTGGGATGGCTCTGTTTACAAGAAACTCATTTACGGTACAAGTTCAATATCGCATAAAGCGAAAAATGGATAAAGAAGTTGTGGTACTTACGTACAATGCAATATCACTCAGCAATGACATCTATGTCATCAGGCCCATAGCAGCATAATGAGTGGATTCAGGTATGATGATTCTAACTGAAATAAGTCACACAGAAAAAGAAACATCATAAGATATCACTAATACACGGAATGTAAACTTGGCTACACAGGAACTGAATTTCAAAACAGAACATGGTCCCAAATTTAGAAAATCAACTTATGCTTGCTTAAGGGGAAAGGTGAGTTGGGGTGCTGCATAAAACCAGAGATTGAAATGAGCACAGATAAAGTTCCTTAAGCCAAATATGTAATAGACAAGAGCTACTCCTTGCTCAACGAAATGGACTCAAAACCCCATATTAAACGCCTAATCATGTACCTGACTAGTAAGTATCTTAAAACCTATGGATTGCTATGTCTCTGAAAGTGAATCAATCGTGAGTACAGGGGCAAAAACGCAGCAGTGATAGGATTGGAGAGTTTTGGTGAGCAAATGAAGACCCTTTGAAGTCATATTGCATAGTACCCATTCCACGGGTCTCAACTCTCCAGGTGTAAGGGATTCTTCCTTCAGCTAAAACATGCATGTGGAACCCAGAGTATGATCAACCGTGTGATCGGGAGACGTGTTGAAATATGTCTCAGTTCTCGTCCCCTGGGACTCGGGTGCAACATTCCAGATGCTTTACTAACACTCTCCCGACTTGGAGAGTCAGTGCCTTTAACCTCCTGTTTGGCCCAGTTTGCAAATTCCGCGGAAGATGAACAGGAATAGGGAGAACCAATGAGAGACTAGCTGGAGGTGTCTTGACGGGAAAATTTAACTCTCATTTCCCACCAGGAAGAGGAATTAACCAAAGGCTCAGCGTGCCATGCCGGAACCAGATTAGGGCCTGAAGCAATCCTGCGGTGTTGCGGCCAGCTCACAAGAAAGCGAGTTGAAGAAAGGAGCTCAGGGGCACTGTAATTCACAAACCTGCAGAGTTATAAATGACAGCTATCATCCAAAAATATACTGAAGTAAGGCTGCCAAGAGGGCTTGAAAGCCGGGCAGAATTGCAGGAAACCGATTTCAGAAGGTAGACTGGAATTGCATTTAAAGCATAGGAAAAGAGGCAGAAGGTCGACAATGATGCACTTGGCCAAAAAGGGCGTATGCGTTTTTTCCTGAATATATTCAGGAAAAAACGCATACGCCCTTTTTGGCCAACCAAGCAAGCTTGCAAAGGAAATCTGCACTACAATGAAGTCTCACTTCCCCCCCGTCAAAAGGGCCATCTGAAAAAAGTGTAAAATCCAGAAAGGCAGGACAGGCCATGGAGAACTGGGAGCCTTGTTATGCTGATGGGCGGGATGTAAATTGCCAACAGCCACTCGGGAGAAGTGTATGGTGTTTCCTGAAACATCTAAAAAACAAAGCAACAGAGCCTAGGGCACTTCCACTTATGGTCCTGCAGCTTAGGGAAATTAAAATCAAAAAGACACAGCCACCCCAAAGTTTGGGATGGCTCTGTTTACAAGAAACTCGTTTACGGTACAAGTTCAATATCGCATAAAGCGAAAAATGGATAAAGAAGTTGTGGTACTTACGTACAATGCAATATCACTCAGCAATGACATCTATGTCATCAGGCCCATAGCAGCATAATGAGTGGATTCAGGTATGATGATTCTAACTGAAATAAGTCACACAGAAAAAGAAACATCATAAGATATCACTAATACACGGAATGTAAACTTGGCTACACAGGAACTGAATTTCAAAACAGAACATGGTCCCAAATTTAGAAAATCAACTTATGCCTGCTTAAGGGGAAAGGTGAGTTGGGGTGCTGCATAAAACCAGAGATTGAAATGAGCACAGATAAAGTTCCTTAAGCCAAATATGTAATAGACAAGAGCTACTCCTTGCTCAACGAAATGGACTCAAAACCCCATATTAAACGCCTAATCATGTACCTGACTAGTAAGTATCTTAAAACCTATGGATTGCTATGTCTCTGAAAGTGAATCAATCGTGAGTACAGGGGCAAAAACGCAGCAGTGATAGGATTGGAGAGTTTTGGTGAGCAAATGAAGACCCTTTGAAGTCATATTGCATGGTACCCATTCCACGGGTCTCAACTCTCCAGGTTTAAGGGATTCTTCCTTCAGCTAAAACATGCATGTGGAACCCAGAGTATGATCAACCGTGTGATCGGGAGACGTGTTGAAATATGTCTCAGTTCTCGTCCCCTGGTACTCGGGTGCAACATTCCAGATGCTTTACTAACACTCTCCCGACTTGGAGAGTCAGTGCCTTTAACCTCCTGTTTGGCCCAGTTTGCAAATTCCGCGGAAGATGAACAGGAATAGGGAGAACCAATGAGAGACTAGCTGGAGGTGTCTGGACGGGAAAATTTAACTCTCATTTCCCACCAGGAAGAGGAATTAACCAAAGGCTCAGCGTGCCGTGCCGGAACCAGATTAGGGCCTGAAGCAATCCTGCGGTGTTGCGGCCAGCTCACAAGAAAGCGAGTTGAAGAAAGGAGCTCAGGGGCACTGTAATTCACAAACCTGCAGAGTTATAAATGACAGCTATCATCCAAAAATATACTGAAGTAAGGCTGCCAAGAGGGCTTGAAAGCCGGGCAGAATTGCAGGAAACCGATTTCAGGAGGTAGACTGGAATTGCATTTAAAGCATAGGAAAAGAGGCAGAAGGTCGACAATGATGCACTTGGCCAAAAAGGGCGTATGCGTTTTTTCCTGAATATATTCAGGAAAAAACGCATACGCCCTTTTTGGCCAACCAAGCAAGCTTGCAAAGGAAATCTGCACTACAATGAAGTCTCACTTCCCCCCCGTCAAAAGGGCCATCTGAAAAAAGTGTAAAATCCAGAAAGGCAGGACAGGCCATGGAGAACTGGGAGCCTTGTTATGCTGATGGGCGGGATGTAAATTGCCAACAGCCACTCGGGAGAAGTGTATGGTGTTTCCAGAAACATCTAAAAAACAAAGCAACAGAGCCTAGGGCACTTCCACTTATGGTCCTGCAGCTTAGGGAAATTAAAATCAAAAAGACACAGCCACCCCAAAGTTTGGGATGGCTCTGTTTACAAGAAACTCGTTTACGGTACAAGTTCAATATCGCATAAAGCGAAAAATGGATAAAGAAGTTGTGGTACTTACGTACAATGCAATATCACTCAGCAATGACATCTATGTCATCAGGCCCATAGCAGCATAATGAGTGGATTCAGGTATGATGATTCTAACTGAAATAAGTCACACAGAAAAAGAAACATCATAAGATATCACTAATACACGGAATGTAAACTTGGCTACACAGGAACTGAATTTCAAAACAGAACATGGTCCCAAATTTAGAAAACCAACTTATGCTTGCTTAAGGGGAAAGGTGAGTTGGGGTGCTGCATAAAACCAGAGATTGAAATGAGCACAGATAAAGTTCCTTAAGCCAAATATGTAATAGACAAGAGCTACTCCTTGCTCAACGAAATGGACTCAAAACCCCATATTAAACGCCTAATAATGTACCTGACTAGTAAGTATCTTAAAACCTATGGATTGCTATGTCTCTGAAAGTGAATCAATCGTGAGTACAGGGGCAAAAACGCAGCAGTGATAGGATTGGAGAGTTTTGGTGAGCAAATGAAGACCCTTTGAAGTCATATTGCATGGTACCCATTCCACGGGTCTCAACTCTCCAGGTTTAAGGGATTCTTCCTTCAGCTAAAACATGCATGTGGAACCCAGAGTATGATCAACCGTGTGATCAGGAGACGTGTTGAAATATGTCTCAGTTCTCGTCCCTTGGTACTCGGGTGCAACATTCCAGATGCTTTACTAACACTCTCCCGACTTGGAGAGTCAGTGCCTTTAACCTCCTGTTTGGCCCAGTTTGCAAATTCCGCGGAAGATGAACAGGAATAGGGAGAACCAATGAGAGACTAGCTGGAGGTGTCTGGACGGGAAAATTTAACTCTCATTTCCCACCAGGAAGAGGAATTAAGCAAAGGCTCAGTGTGCCATGCCGGAACCAGATTAGGGCCTGAAGCAATCCTGCGGTGTTGCGGCCAGCTCACAAGAAAGCGAGTTGAAGAAAGGAGCTCAGGGGCACTGTAATTCACAAACCTGCAGAGTTATAAATGACAGCTATCATCCAAAAATATACTGAAGTAAGGCTGCCAAGAGGACTTGAAAGCCGGGCAGAATTGCAGGAAACCGATTTCAGGAGGTAGACTGGAATTGCATTTAAAGCATAGGAAAAGAGGCAGAAGGTCGACAATGATGCACTTGGCCAAAAAGTGCGTATGCGTTTTTTCCTGAATATATTCAGGAAAAAACGCATACGTCCTTTTTGGCCAACCAAGCAAGCTTGCAAAGGAAATCTGCACTACAATGAAGTCTCACTTCCCCCCGTCAAAAGGGCCATCTGAAAAAAGTGTAAAATCCAGAAAGGCAGGACAGGCCATGGAGAACTGGGAGCCTTGTTATGCTGATGGGCGGGATGTAAATTGCCAACAGCCACTCGGGAGAAGTGTATGGTGTTTCCTGAAACATCTAAAAAACAAAGCAACAGAGCCTAGGGCACTTCCACTTATGGTCCTGCAGCTTAGGGAAATTAAAATCAAAAAGACACAGCCACCCCAAAGTTTGGGATGGCTCTGTTTACAAGAAACTCGTTTACGGTACAAGTTCAATATCGCATAAAGCGAAAAATGGATAAAGAAGTTGTGGTACTTACGTACAATGCAATATCACTCAGCAATGACATCTATGTCATCAGGCCCATAGCAGCATAATGAGTGGATTCAGGTATGATGATTCTAACTGAAATAAGTCACACAGAAAAAGAAACATCATAAGATATCACTAATACACGGAATGTAAACTTGGCTACACAGGAACTGAATTTCAAAAGAGAACATGGTCCCAAATTTAGAAAACCAACTTATGCTTGCTTAAGGGGAAAGGTGAGTTGGGGTGCTGCATAAAACCAGAGATTGAAATGAGCACAGATAAAGTTCCTTAAGCCAAATATGTAATAGACAAGAGCTACTCCTTGCTCAACGAAATGGACTCAAAACCCCATATTAAACGCCTAATAATGTACCTGACTAGTAAGTATCTTAAAACCTATGGATTGCTATGTCTCTGAAAGTGAATCAATCGTGAGTACAGGGGCAAAAACGCAGCAGTGATAGGATTGGAGAGTTTTGGTGAGCAAATGAAGACCCTTTGAAGTCATATTGCATGGTACCCATTCCACGGGTCTCAACTCTCCAGGTTTAAGGGATTCTTCCTTCAGCTAAAACATGCATGTGGAACCCAGAGTATGATCAACCGTGTGATCAGGAGACGTGTTGAAATATGTCTCAGTTCTCGTCCCTTGGTACTCGGGTGCAACATTCCAGATGCTTTACTAACACTCTCCCGACTTGGAGAGTGAGTGCCTTTAACCTCCTGTTTGGCCCAGTTTGCAAATTCCGCGGAAGATGAACAGGAATAGGGAGAACCAATGAGAGACTAGCTGGAGGTGTCTGGACGGGAAAATTTAACTCTCATTTCCCACCAGGAAGAGGAATTAACCAAAGGCTCAGCGTGCCGTGCCGGAACCAGATTAGGGCCTGAAGCAATCCTGCGGTGTTGCGGCCAGCTCACAAGAAAGCGAGTTGAAGAAAGGAGCTCAGGGGCACTGTAATTCACAAACCTGCAGAGTTATAAATGACAGCTATCATCCAAAAATATACTGAAGTAAGGCTGCCAAGAGGACTTGAAAGCCGGGCAGAATTGCAGGAAACCGATTTCAGGAGGTAGACTGGAATTGCATTTAAAGCATAGGAAAAGAGGCAGAACGTCGACAATGATGCACTTGGCCAAAAAGGGCGTATGCGTTTTTTCCTGAATATATTCAGGAAAAAACGCATACGCCCTTTTTGGCCAACCAAGCAAGCTTGCAAAGGAAATCTGCACTACAATGAAGTCTCACTTCCCCCCCGTCAAAAGGGCCATCTGAAAAAAGTGTAAAATCCAGAAAGGCAGGACAGGCCATGGAGAACTGGGAGCCTTGTTATGCTGATGGGCGGGATGTAAATTGCCAACAGCCACTCGGGAGAAGTGTATGGTGTTTCCTGAAACATCTAAAAAACAAAGCAACAGAGCCTAGGGCACTTCCACTTATGGTCCTGCAGCTTAGGGAAATTAAAATCAAAAAGACACAGCCACCCCAAAGTTTGGGATGGCTCTGTTTACAAGAAACTCGTTTACGGTACAAGTTCAATATCGCATAAAGCGAAAAATGGATAAAGAAGTTGTGGTACTTACGTACAATGCAATATCACTCAGCAATGACATCTATGTCATCAGGCCCATAGCAGCATAATGAGTGGATTCAGGTATGATGATTCTAACTGAAATAAGTCACACAGAAAAAGAAACATCATAAGATATCACTAATACACGGAATGTAAACTTGGCTACACAGGAACTGAATTTCAAAACAGAACATGGTCCCAAATTTAGAAAACCAACTTATGCTTGCTTAAGGGGAAAGGTGAGTTGGGGTGCTGCATAAAACCAGAGATTGAAATGAGCACAGATAAAGTTCCTTAAGCCAAATATGTAATAGACAAGAGCTACTCCTTGCTCAACGAAATGGACTCAAAACCCCATATTAAACACCTAAAAATGTACCTGACTAGTAAGTATCTTAAAACCTATGGATTGCTATGTCTCTGAAAGTGAATCAATCGTGAGTACAGGGGCAAAAACGCAGCAGTGATAGGATTGTAGAGTTTTGGTGAGCAAATGAAGACCCTTTGAAGTCATATTGCATGGTACCCATTCCACGGGTCTCAACTCTCCAGGTTTAAGGGATTCTTCCTTCAGCTAAAACATGCATGTGGAACCCAGAGTATGATCAACCGTGTGATCGGGAGACGTGTTGAAATATGTCTCAGTTCTCGTCCCCTGGTACTCGGGTGCAACATTCCAGATGCTTTACTAACACTCTCCCGACTTGGAGAGTCAGTGCCTTTAACCTCCTGTTTGGCCCAGTTTGCAAATTCCGCGGAAGATGAACAGGAATAGGGAGAACCAATGAGAGACTAGCTGGAGGTGTCTGGACGGGAAAATTTAACTCTCATTTCCCACCAGGAAGAGGAATTAACCAAAGGCTCAGCGTGCCGTGCCGGAACCAGATTAGGGCCTGAAGCAATCCTGCGGTGTTGCGGCCAGCTCACAAGAAAGCGAGTTGAAGAAAGGAGCTCAGGGGCACTGTAATTCACAAACCTGCAGAGTTATAAATGACAGCTATCATCCAAAAATATACTGAAGTAAGGCTGCCAAGAGGACTTGAAAGCCGGGCAGAATTGCAGGAAACCGATTTCAGGAGGTAGACTGGAATTGCATTTAAAGCATAGGAAAAGAGGCAGAACGTCGACAATGATGCACTTGGCCAAAAAGGGCGTATGCGTTTTTTCCTGAATATATTCAGGAAAAAACGCATACGCCCTTTTTGGCCAACCAAGCAAGCTTGCAAAGGAAATCTGAACTACAATGAAGTCTCACTTCCCCCCCGTCAAAAGGGCCATCTGAAAAAAGTGTAAAATCCAGAAAGGCAGGACAGGCCATGGAGAACTGGGAGCCTTGTTATGCTGATGGGCGGGATGTAAATTGCCAACAGCCACTCGGGAGAAGTGTATGGTGTTTCCTGAAACATCTAAAAAACAAAGCAACAGAGCCTAGGGCACTTCCACTTATGGTCCTATAGCTTAGGGAAATTAAAATCAAAAAGACACAGCCACCCCAAAGTTTGGGATGGCTCTGTTTACAAGAAACTCGTTTACGGTACAAGTTCAATATCGCATAAAGCGAAAAATGGATAAAGAAGTTGTGGTACTTACGTACAATGCAATATCACTCAGCAATGACATCTATGTCATCAGGCCCATAGCAGCATAATGAGTGGATTCAGGTATGATGATTCTAACTGAAATAAGTCACACAGAAAAAGAAACATCATAAGATATCACTAATACACGGAATGTAAACTTGGCTACACAGGAACTGAATTTCAAAACAGAACATGGTCCCAAATTTAGAAAATCAACTTATGCTTGCTTAAGGGGAAAGGTGAGTTGGGGTGCTGCATAAAACCAGAGATTGAAATGAGCACAGATAAAGTTCCTTAAGCCAAATATGTAATAGACAAGAGCTACTCCTTGCTCAACGAAATGGACTCAAAACCCCATATTAAACGCCTAATAATGTACCTGACTAGTAAGTATCTTAAAACCTATGGATTGCTATGTCTCTGAAAGTGAATCAATCGTGAGTACAGGGGCAAAAACGCAGCAGTGATAGGATTGGAGAGTTTTGGTGAGCAAATGAAGACCCTTTGAAGTCATATTGCATGGTACCCATTCCACGGGTCTCAACTCTCCAGGTTTAAGGGATTCTTCCTTCAGCTAAAACATGCATGTGGAACCCAGAGTATGATCAACCGTGTGATCGGGAGACGTGTTGAAATATGTCTCAGTTCTCGTCCCCTGGTACTCGGGTGCAACATTCCAGATGCTTTACTAACACTCTCCCGACTTGGAGAGTCAGTGCCTTTAACCTCCTGTTTGGCCCAGTTTGCAAATTCCACAGAAGATGAACAGGAATAGGGAGAACCAATGAGAGACTAGCTGGAGGTGTCTGGACGGGAAAATTTAACTCTCATTTCCCACCAGGAAGAGGAATTAACCAAAGGCTCAGCGTGCCATGCCGGAACCAGATTAGGGCCTGAAGCAATCCTACGGTGTTGCGGCCAGCTCACAAGAAAGCGAGTTGAAGAAAGGAGCTCAGGGGCACTGTAATTCACAAACCTGCAGAGTTATAAATGACAGCTATCATCCAAAAATATACTGAAGTAAGGCTGCCAAGAGGACTTGAAAGCCGGGCAGAATTGCAGGAAACCGATTTCAGGAGGTAGACTGGAATTGCATTTAAAGCATAGGAAAAGAGGCAGAAGGTCGACAATGATGCACTTGGCCAAAAAGGGCGTATGCGTTTTTTCCTGAATATATTCAGGAAAAAACGCATACGCCCTTTTTGGCCAACCAAGCAAGCTTGCAAAGGAAATCTGCACTACAATGAAGTCTCACTTCCCCCCCGTCAAAAGGGCCATCTGAAAAAAGTGTAAAATCCAGAAAGGCAGGACAGGCCATGGAGAACTGGGAGCCTTGTTATGCTGATGGGCGGGATGTAAATTGCCAACAGCCACTCGGGAGAAGTGTATGGTGTTTCCTGAAACATCTAAAAAACAAAGCAACAGAGCCTAGGGCACTTCCACTTATGGTCCTATAGATTAGGGAAATTAAAATCAAAAAGACACAGCCACCCCAAAGTTTGGGATGGCTCTGTTTACAAGAAACTCGTTTACGGTACAAGTTCAATATCGCATAAAGCGAAAAATGGATAAAGAAGTTGTGGTACTTACGTACAATGCAATATCACTCAGCAATGACATCTATGTCATCAGGCCCATAGCAGCATAATGAGTGGATTCAGGTATGATGATTCTAACTGAAATAAGTCACACAGAAAAAGAAACATCATAAGATATCACTAATACACGGAATGTAAACTTGGCTACACAGGAACTGAATTTCAAAAGAGAACATGGTCCCAAATTTAGAAAACCAACTTATGCTTGCTTAAGGGGAAAGGTGAGTTGGGGTGCTGCATAAAACCAGAGATTGAAATGAGCACAGATAAAGTTCCTTAAGCCAAATATGTAATAGACAAGAGCTACTCCTTGCTCAACGAAATGGACTCAAAACCCCATATTAAACACCTAAAAATGTAACTGACTAGTAAGTATCTTAAAACCTATGGATTGCTATGTCTCTGAAAGTGAATCAATCGTGAGTACAGGGGCAAAAACGCAGCAGTGATAGGATTGGAGAGTTTTGGTGAGCAAATGAAGACCCTTTGAAGTCATATTGCATGGTACCCATTCCACGGGTCTCAACTCTCCAGGTTTAAGGGATTCTTCCTTCAGCTAAAACATGCATGTGGAACCCAGAGTATGATCAACCGTGTGATCGGGAGACGTGTTGAAATATGTCTCAGTTCTCGTCCCCTGGTACTCGGGTGCAACATTCCAGATGCTTTACTAACACTCTCCCAACTTGGAGAGTCAGTGCCTTTAACCTCCTGTTTGGCCCAGTTTGCAAATTCCGCAGAAGATGAACAGGAATAGGGAGAACCAATGAGAGACTAGCTGGAGGTGTCTGGACGGGAAAATTTAACTCTCATTTCCCACCAGGAAGAGAAATTAACCAAAGGCTCAGCGTGCCATGCCGGAACCAGATTAGGGCCTGAAGCAATCCTGCGGTGTTGCGGCCAGCTCACAAGAAAGCGAGTTGAAGAAAGGAGCTCAGGGGCACTGTAATTCACAAACCTGCAGAGTTATAAATGACAGCTATCATCCAAAAATATACTGAAGTAAGGCTGCCAAGAGGACTTGAAAGCCGGGCAGAATTGCAGGAAACCGATTTCAGGAGGTAGACTGGAATTGCATTTAAAGCATAGGAAAAGAGGCAGAACGTCGACAATGATGCACTTGGCCAAAAAGGGCGTATGCGTTTTTTCCTGAATATATTCAGGAAAAAACGCATACGCCCTTTTTGGCCAACCAAGCAAGCTTGCAAAGGAAATCTGCACTACAATGAAGTCTCACTTCCCCCCCGTCAAAAGGGCCATCTGAAAAAAGTGTAAAATCCAGAAAGGCAGGACAGGCCATGGAGAACTGGGAGCCTTGTTATGCTGATGGGCGGGATGTAAATTGCCAACAGCCACTCGGGAGAAGTGTATGGTGTTTCCTGAAACATCTAAAAAACAAAGCAACAGAGCCTAGGGCACTTCCACTTATGGTCCTGCAGCTCAGGGAAATTAAAATCAAAAAGACACAGCCACCCCAAAGTTTGGGATGGCTCTGTTTACAAGAAACTCGTTTACGGTACAAGTTCAATATCGCATAAAGCGAAAAATGGATAAAGAAGTTGTGGTACTTACGTACAATGCAATATCACTCAGCAATGACATCTATGTCATCAGGCCCATAGCAGCATAATGAGTGGATTCAGGTATGATGATTCTAACTGAAATAAGTCACACAGAAAAAGAAACATCATAAGATATCACTAATACACGGAATGTAAACTTGGCTACACAGGAACTGAATTTCAAAACAGAACATGGTCCCAAATTTAGAAAATCAACTTATGCTTGCTTAAGGGGAAAGGTGAGTTGGGGTGCTGCATAAAACCAGAGATTGAAATGAGCACAGATAAAGTTCCTTAAGCCAAATATGTAATAGACAAGAGCTACTCCTTGCTCAACGAAATGGACTCAAAACCCCATATTAAACGCCTAATAATGTACCTGACTAGTAAGTATCTTAAAACCTATGGATTGCTATGTCTCTGAAAGTGAATCAATCGTGAGTACAGGGGCAAAAACGCAGCAGTGATAGGATTGGAGAGTTTTGGTGAGCAAATGAAGACCCTTTGAAGTCATATTGCATGGTACCCATTCCACGGGTCTCAACTCTCCAGGTTTAAGGGATTCTTCCTTCAGCTAAAACATGCATGTGGAACCCAGAGTATGATCAACCGTGTGATCGGGAGACGTGTTGAAATATGTCTCAGTTCTCGTCCCCTGGTACTCGGGTGCAACATTCCAGATGCTTTACTAACACTCTCCCGACTTGGAGAGTCAGTGCCTTTAACCTCCTGTTTGGCCCAGTTTGCAAATTCCGCGGAAGATGAACAGGAATAGGGAGAACCAATGAGAGACTAGCTGGAGGTGTCTGGACGGGAAAATTTAACTCTCATTTCCCACCAGGAAGAGGAATTAACCAAAGGCTCAGCGTGCCATGCCGGAACCAGATTAGGGCCTGAAGCAATCCTGCGGTGTTGCGGCCAGCTCACAAGAAAGCGAGTTGAAGAAAGGAGCTCAGGGGCACTGTAATTCACAAACCTGCAGAGTTATAAATGACAGCTATCATCCAAAAATATACTGAAGTAAGGCTGCCAAGAGGACTTGAAAGCCGGGCAGAATTGCAGGAAACCGATTTCAGGAGGTAGACTGGAATTGCATTTAAAGCATAGGAAAAGAGGCAGAACGTCGACAATGATGCACTTGGCCAAAAAGGGCGTATGCGTTTTTTCCTGAATATATTCAGGAAAAAACGCATACGCCCTTTTTGGCCAATCAAGCAAGCTTGCAAAGGAAATCTGAACTACAATGAAGTCTCACTTCCCCCCCGTCAAAAGGGCCATCTGAAAAAAGTGTAAAATCCAGAAAGGCAGGACAGGCCATGGAGAACTGGGAGCCTTGTTATGCTGATGGGCGGGATGTAAATTGCCAACAGCCACTCGGGAGAAGTGTATGGTGTTTCCTGAAACATCTAAAAAACAAAGCAACAGAGCCTAGGGCACTTCCACTTATGGTCCTATAGCTTAGGGAAATTAAAATCAAAAAGACACAGCCACCCCAAAGTTTGGGATGTCTCTGTTTACAAGAAACTCGTTTACGGTACAAGTTCAATATCGCATAAAGCGAAAAATGGATAAAGAAGTTGTGGTACTTACGTACAATGCAATATCACTCAGCAATGACATCTATGTCATCAGGCCCATAGCAGCATAATGAGTGGATTCAGGTATGATGATTCTAACTGAAATAAGTCACACAGAAAAAGAAACATCATAAGATATCACTAATACACGGAATGTAAACTTGGCTACACAGGAACTGAATTTCAAAACAGAACATGGTCCCAAATTTAGAAAACCAACTTATGCTTGCTTAAGGGGAAAGGTGAGTTGGGGTGCTGCATAAAACCAGAGATTGAAATGAGCACAGATAAAGTTCCTTAAGCCAAATATGTAATAGACAAGAGCTACTCCTTGCTCAACGAAATGGACTCAAAACCCCATATTAAACGCCTAATAATGTACCTGACTAGTAAGTATCTTAAAACCTATGGATTGCTATGTCTCTGAAAGTGAATCAATCGTGAGTACAGGGGCAAAAACGCAGCAGTGATAGGATTGGAGAGTTTTGGTGAGCAAATGAAGACCCTTTGAAGTCATATTGCATGGTACCCATTCCACGGGTCTCAACTCTCCAGGTTTAAGGGATTCTTCCTTCAGCTAAAACATGCATGTGGAACCCAGAGTATGATCAACCGTGTGATCGGGAGACGTGTTGAAATATGTCTCAGTTCTCGTCCCCTGGTACTCGGGTGCAACATTCCAGATGCTTTACTAACACTCTCCCGACTTGGAGAGTCAGTGCCTTTAACCTCCTGTTTGGCCCAGTTTGCAAATTCCGCAGAAGATGAACAGGAATAGGGAGAACCAATGAGAGACTAGCTGGAGGTGTCTGGACGGGAAAATTTAACTCTCATTTCCCACCAGGAAGAGGAATTAACCAAAGGCTCAGCGTGCCATGCCGGAACCAGATTAGGGCCTGAAGCAATCCTGCGGTGTTGCGGCCAGCTCACAAGAAAGCGAGTTGAAGAAAGGAGCTCAGGGGCACTGTAATTCACAAACCTGCAGAGTTATAAATGACAGCTATCATCCAAAAATATACTGAAGTAAGGCTGCCAAGAGGACTTGAAAGCCGGGCAGAATTGCAGGAAACCGATTTCAGGAGGTAGACTGGAATTGCATTTAAAGCATAGGAAAAGAGGCAGAAGGTCGACAATGATGCACTTGGCCAAAAAGGGCGTATGCGTTTTTTCCTGAATATATTCAGGAAAAAACGCATACGCCCTTTTTGGCCAACCAAGCAAGCTTGCAAAGGAAATCTGCACTACAATGAAGTCTCACTTCCCCCCCGTCAAAAGGGCCATCTGAAAAAAGTGTAAAATCCAGAAAGGCAGGACAGGCCATGGAGAACTGGGAGCCTTGTTATGCTGATGGGCGGGATGTAAATTGCCAACAGCCACTCGGGAGAAGTGTATGGTGTTTCCTGAAACATCTAAAAAACAAAGCAACAGAGCCTAGGGCACTTCCACTTATGGTCCTATAGCTCAGGGAAATTAAAATCAAAAAGACACAGCCACCCCAAAGTTTGGGATGGCTCTGTTTACAAGAAACTCGTTTACGGTACAAGTTCAATATCGCATAAAGCGAAAAATGGATAAAGAAGTTGTGGTACTTACGTACAATGCAATATCACTCAGCAATGACATCTATGTCATCAGGCCCATAGCAGCATAATGAGTGGATTCAGGTATGATGATTCTAACTGAAATAAGTCACACAGAAAAAGAAACATCATAAGATATCACTAATACACGGATTGTAAACTTGGCTACACAGGAACTGAATTTCAAAACAGAACATGGTCCCAAATTTAGAAAATCAACTTATGCTTGCTTAAGGGGAAAGGTGAGTTGGGGTGCTGCATAAAACCAGAGATTGAAATGAGCACAGATAAAGTTCCTTAAGCCAAATATGTAATAGACAAGAGCTACTCCTTGCTCAACGAAATGGACTCAAAACCCCATATTAAACGCCTAATAATGTACCTGACTAGTAAGTATCTTAAAACCTATGGATTGCTATGTCTCTGAAAGTGAATCAATCGTGAGTACAGGGGCAAAAACGCAGCAGTGATAGGATTGGAGAGTTTTGGTGAGCAAATGAAGACCCTTTGAAGTCATATTGCATGGTACCCATTCCACGGGTCTCAACTCTCCAGGTTTAAGGGATTCTTCCTTCAGCTAAAACATGCATGTGGAACCCAGAGTATGATCAACCGTGTGATCGGGAGACGTGTTGAAATATGTCTCAGTTCTCGTCCCCTGGTACTCGGGTGCAACATTCCAGATGCTTTACTAACACTCTCCCGACTTGGAGAGTCAGTGCCTTTAACCTCCTGTTTGGCCCAGTTTGCAAATTCCGCGGAAGATGAACAGGAATAGGGAGAACCAATGAGAGACTAGCTGGAGGTGTCTGGACGGGAAAATTTAACTCTCATTTCCCACCAGGAAGAGGAATTAACCAAAGGCTCAGCGTGCCATGCCGGAACCAGATTAGGGCCTGAAGCAATCCTGCGGTGTTGCGGCCAGCTCACAAGAAAGCGAGTTGAAGAAAGGAGCTCAGGGGCACTGTAATTCACAAACCTGCAGAGTTATAAATGACAGCTATCATCCAAAAATATACTGAAGTAAGGCTGCCAAGAGGACTTGAAAGCCGGGCAGAATTGCAGGAAACCGATTTCAGGAGGTAGACTGGAATTGCATTTAAAGCATAGGAAAAGAGGCAGAAGGTCGACAATGATGCACTTGGCCAAAAAGGGCGTATGCGTTTTTTCCTGAATATATTCAGGAAAAAACGCATACGCCCTTTTTGGCCAACCAAGCAAGCTTGCAAAGGAAATCTGCACTACAATGAAGTCTCACTTCCCCCCCGTCAAAAGGGCCATCTGAAAAAAGTGTAAAATCCAGAAAGGCAGGATAGACCATGGAGAACTGGGAGCCTTGTTATGCTGATGGGCGGGATGTAAATTGCCAACAGCCACTCGGGAGAAGTGTATGGTGTTTCCTGAAACATCTAAAAAACAAAGCAACAGAGCCTAGGGCACTTCCACTTATGGTCCTATAGCTTAGGGAAATTAAAATCAAAAAGACACAGCCACCCCAAAGTTTGGGATGGCTCTGTTTACAAGAAACTCGTTTACGGTACAAGTTCAATATCGCATAAAGCGAAAAATGGATAAAGAAGTTGTGGTACTTACGTACAATGCAATATCACTCAGCAATGACATCTATGTCATCAGGCCCATAGCAGCATAATGAGTGGATTCAGGTATGATGATTCTAACTGAAATAAGTCACACAGAAAAAGAAACATCATAAGATATCACTAATACACGGAATGTAAACTTGGCTACACAGGAACTGAATTTCAAAACAGAACATGGTCCCAAATTTAGAAAATCAACTTATGCTTGCTTAAGGGGAAAGGTGAGTTGGGGTGCTGCATAAAACCAGAGGTTGAAATGAGCACAGATAAAGTTCCTTAAGCCAAATATGTAATAGACAAGAGCTACTCCTTGCTCAACGAAATGGACTCAAAACCCCATATTAAACGCCTAATAATGTACCTGACTAGTAAGTATCTTAAAACCTATGGATTGCTATGTCTCTGAAAGTGAATCAATCGTGAGTACAGGGGCAAAAACGCAGCAGTGATAGGATTGGAGAGTTTTGGTGAGCAAATGAAGACCCTTTGAAGTCATATTGCATGGTACCCATTCCACGGGTCTCAACTCTCCAGGTTTAAGGGATTCTTCCTTCAGCTAAAACATGCATGTGGAACCCAGAGTATGATCAACCGTGTGATCGGGAGACGTGTTGAAATATGTCTCAGTTCTCGTCCCCTGGTACTCGGGTGCAACATTCCAGATGCTTTACTAACACTCTCCCGACTTGGAGAGTCAGTGCCTTTAACCTCCTGTTTGGCCCAGTTTGCAAATTCCGCGGAAGATGAACAGGAATAGGGAGAACCAATGAGAGACTAGCTGGAGGTGTCTGGACGGGAAAATTTAACTCTCATTTCCCACCAGGAAGAGGAATTAACCAAAGGCTCAGCGTGCCATGCCGGAACCAGATTAGGGCCTGAAGCAATCCTGCGGTGTTGCGGCCAGCTCACAAGAAAGCGAGTTGAAGAAAGGAGCTCAGGGGCACTGTAATTCACAAACCTGCAGAGTTATAAATGACAGCTATCATCCAAAAATATACTGAAGTAAGGCTGCCAAGAGGACTTGAAAGCCGGGCAGAATTGCAGGAAACCGATTTCAGGAGGTAGACTGGAATTGCATTTAAAGCATAGGAAAAGAGGCAGAACGTCGACAATGATGCACTTGGCCAAAAAGGGCGTATGCGTTTTTTCCTGAATATATTCAGGAAAAAACGCATACGCCCTTTTTGGCCAACCAAGCAAGCTTGCAAAGGAAATCTGAACTACAATGAAGTCTCACTTCCCCCCCGTCAAAAGGGCCATCTGAAAAAAGTGTAAAATCCAGAAAGGCAGGACAGGCCATGGAGAACTGGGAGCCTTGTTATGCTGATGGGCGGGATGTAAATTGCCAACAGCCACTCGGGAGAAGTGTATGGTGTTTCCTGAAACATCTAAAAAACAAAGCAACAGAGCCTAGGGCACTTCCACTTATGGTCCTATAGCTTAGGGAAATTAAAATCAAAAAGACACAGCCACCCCAAAGTTTGGGATGTCTCTGTTTACAAGAAACTCGTTTACGGTACAAGTTCAATATCGCATAAAGCGAAAAATGGATAAAGAAGTTGTGGTACTTACGTACAATGCAATATCACTCAGCAATGACATCTATGTCATCAGGCCCATAGCAGCATAATGAGTGGATTCAGGTATGATGATTCTAACTGAAATAAGTCACACAGAAAAAGAAACATCATAAGATATCACTAATACACGGAATGTAAACTTGGCTACACAGGAACTGAATTTCAAAACAGAACATGGTCCCAAATTTAGAAAACCAACTTATGCTTGCTTAAGGGGAAAGGTGAGTTGGGGTGCTGCATAAAACCAGAGATTGAAATGAGCACAGATAAAGTTCATTAAGCCAAATATGTAATAGACAAGAGCTACTCCTTGCTCAACGAAATGGACTCAAAACCCCATATTAAACGCCTAATAATGTACCTGACTAGTAAGTATCTTAAAACCTATGGATTGCTATGTCTCTGAAAGTGAATCAATCGTGAGTACAGGGGCAAAAACGCAGCAGTGATAGGATTGGAGAGTTTTGGTGAGCAAATGAAGACCCTTTGAAGTCATATTGCATGGTACCCATTCCACGGGTCTCAACTCTCCAGGTTTAAGGGATTCTTCCTTCAGCTAAAACATGCATGTGGAACCCAGAGTATGATCAACCGTGTGATCGGGAGACGTGTTGAAATATGTCTCAGTTCTCGTCCCCTGGTACTCGGGTGCAACATTCCAGATGCTTTACTAACACTCTCCCGACTTGGAGAGTCAGTGCCTTTAACCTCCTGTTTGGCCCAGTTTGCAAATTCCGCAGAAGATGAACAGGAATAGGGAGAACCAATGAGAGACTAGCTGGAGGTGTCTGGACGGGAAAATTTAACTCTCATTTCCCACCAGGAAGAGGAATTAACCAAAGGCTCAGCGTGCCATGCCGGAACCAGATTAGGGCCTGAAGCAATCCTGCGGTGTTGCGGCCAGCTCACAAGAAAGCGAGTTGAAGAAAGGAGCTCAGGGGCACTGTAATTCACAAACCTGCAGAGTTATAAATGACAGCTATCATCCAAAAATATACTGAAGTAAGGCTGCCAAGAGGACTTGAAAGCCGGGCAGAATTGCAGGAAACCGATTTCAGGAGGTAGACTGGAATTGCATTTAAAGCATAGGAAAAGAGGCAGAAGGTCGACAATGATGCACTTGGCCAAAAAGGGCGTATGCGTTTTTTCCTGAATATATTCAGGAAAAAACGCATACGCCCTTTTTGGCCAACCAAGCAAGCTTGCAAAGGAAATCTGCACTACAATGAAGTCTCACGTCCCCCCCGTCAAAAGGGCCATCTGAAAAAAGGTAAAATCCAGAAAGGCAGGACAGGCCATGGAGAACTGGGAGCCTTGTTATGCTGATGGGCGGGATGTAAATTGCCAACAGCCACTCGGGAGAAGTGTATGGTGTTTCCTGAAACATCTAAAAAACAAAGCAACAGAGCCTAGGGCACTTCCACTTATGGTCCTATAGCTCAGGGAAATTAAAATCAAAAAGACACAGCCACCCCAAAGTTTGGGATGGCTCTGTTTACAAGAAACTCGTTTACGGTACAAGTTCAATATCGCATAAAGCGAAAAATGGATAAAGAAGTTGTGGTACTTACGTACAATGCAATATCACTCAGCAATGACATCTATGTCATCAGGCCCATAGCAGCATAATGAGTGGATTCAGGTATGATGATTCTAACTGAAATAAGTCACACAGAAAAAGAAACATCATAAGATATCACTAATACACGGAATGTAAACTTGGCTACACAGGAACTGAATTTCAAAACAGAACATGGTCCCAAATTTAGAAAATCAACTTATGCTTGCTTAAGGGGAAAGGTGAGTTGGGGTGCTGCATAAAACCAGAGATTGAAATGAGCACAGATAAAGTTCCTTAAGCCAAATATGTAATAGACAAGAGCTACTCCTTGCTCAACGAAATGGACTCAAAACCCCATATTAAACGCCTAATAATGTACCTGACTAGTAAGTATCTTAAAACCTATGGATTGCTATGTCTCTGAAAGTGAATCAATCGTGAGTACAGGGGCAAAAACGCAGCAGTGATAGGATTGGAGAGTTTTGGTGAGCAAATGAAGACCCTTTGAAGTCATATTGCATGGTACCCATTCCACGGGTCTCAACTCTCCAGGTTTAAGGGATTCTTCCTTCAGCTAAAACATGCATGTGGAACCCAGAGTATGATCAACCGTGTGATCGGGAGACGTGTTGAAATATGTCTCAGTTCTCGTCCCCTGGTACTCGGGTGCAACATTCCAGATGCTTTACTAACACTCTCCCGACTTGGAGAGTCAGTGCCTTTAACCTCCTGTTTGGCCCAGTTTGCAAATTCCGCAGAAGATGAACAGGAATAGGGAGAACCAATGAGAGACTAGCTGGAGGTGTCTGGACGGGAAAATTTAACTCTCATTTCCCACCAGGAAGAGGAATTAACCAAAGGCTCAGCGTGCCATGCCGGAACCAGATTAGGGCCTGAAGCAATCCTGCGGTGTTGCGGCCAGCTCACAAGAAAGCGAGTTGAAGAAAGGAGCTCAGGGGCACTGTAATTCACAAACCTGCAGAGTTATAAATGACAGCTATCAGCCAAAAATATACTGAAGTAAGGCTGCCAAGAGGACTTGAAAGCCGGGCAGAATTGCAGGAAACCGATTTCAGGAGGTAGACTGGAATTGCATTTAAAGCATAGGAAAAGAGGCAGAAGGTCGACAATGATGCACTTGGCCAAAAAGGGCGTATGCGTTTTTTCCTGAATATATTCAGGAAAAAACGCATACGCCCTTTTTGGCCAACCAAGCAAGCTTGCAAAGGAAATCTGCACTACAATGAAGTCTCACTTCCCCCCCGTCAAAAGGGCCATCTGAAAAAAGTGTAAAATCCAGAAAGGCAGGATAGACCATGGAGAACTGGGAGCCTTGTTATGCTGATGGGCGGGATGTAAATTGCCAACAGCCACTCGGGAGAAGTGTATGGTGTTTCCTGAAACATCTAAAAAACAAAGCAACAGAGCCTAGGGCACTTCCACTTATGGTCCTATAGCTTAGGGAAATTAAAATCAAAAAGACACAGCCACCCCAAAGTTTGGGATGGCTCTGTTTACAAGAAACTCGTTTACGGTACAAGTTCAATATCGCATAAAGCGAAAAATGGATAAAGAAGTTGTGGTACTTACGTACAATGCAATATCACTCAGCAATGACATCTATGTCATCAGGCCCATAGCAGCATAATGAGTGGATTCAGGTATGATGATTCTAACTGAAATAAGTCACACAGAAAAAGAAACATCATAAGATATCACTAATACACGGAATGTAAACTTGGCTACACAGGAACTGAATTTCAAAACAGAACATGGTCCCAAATTTAGAAAATCAACTTATGCTTGCTTAAGGGGAAAGGTGAGTTGGGGTGCTGCATAAAACCAGAGGTTGAAATGAGCACAGATAAAGTTCCTTAAGCCAAATATGTAATAGACAAGAGCTACTCCTTGCTCAACGAAATGGACTCAAAACCCCATATTAAACGCCTAATAATGTACCTGACTAGTAAGTATCTTAAAACCTATGGATTGCTATGTCTCTGAAAGTGAATCAATCGTGAGTACAGGGGCAAAAACGCAGCAGTGATAGGATTGGAGAGTTTTGGTGAGCAAATGAAGACCCTTTGAAGTCATATTGCATGGTACCCATTCCACGGGTCTCAACTCTCCAGGTTTAAGGGATTCTTCCTTCAGCTAAAACATGCATGTGGAACCCAGAGTATGATCAACCGTGTGATCGGGAGACGTGTCGAAATATGTCTCAGTTCTCGTCCCCTGGTACTCGGGTGCAACATTCCAGATGCTTTACTAACACTCTCCCGACTTGGAGAGTCAGTGCCTTTAACCTCCTGTTTGGCCCAGTTTGCAAATTCCGCGGAAGATGAACAGGAATAGGGAGAACCAATGAGAGACTAGCTGGAGGTGTCTGGACGGGAAAATTTAACTCTCATTTCCCACCAGGAAGAGGAATCAACCAAAGGCTCAGCGTGCCCTGCTTGAACCAGATTAGGGCCTGAAGCAATCCTGCGGTGTTGCGGCCAGCTCACAAGAAAGCGAGTTGAAGAAAGGAGCTCAGGGGCACTGTAATTCACAAACCTGCAGAGTTATAAATGACAGCTATCATCCAAAAATATACTGAAGTAAGGCTGCCAAGAGGACTTGAAAGCCGGGCAGAATTGCAGGAAACCGATTTCAGGAGGTAGACTGGAATTGCATTTAAAGCATAGGAAAAGAGGCAGAACGTCGACAATGATGCACTTGGCCAAAAAGGGCGTATGCGTTTTTTCCTGGGCCAACCAAGCAAGCTTGCAAAGGAAATCTGCACTACAATGAAGTCTCACTTCCCCCCCGTCAAAAGGGCCATCTGAAAAAAGTGTAAAATCCAGAAAGGCAGGACAGGCCATGGAGAACTGGGAGCCTTGTTATGCTGATGGGCGGGATGTAAATTGCCAACAGCCACTCGGGAGAAGTGTATGGTGTTTCCTGAAACGTCTAAAAAACAAAGCAACAGAGCCTAGGGCACTTCCACTTATGGTCCTATAGCTTAGGGAAATTAAAATCAAAAAGACACAGCCACCCCAAAGTTTGGGATGTCTCTGTTTACAAGAAACTCGTTTACGGTACAAGTTCAATATCGCATAAAGCGAAAAATGGATAAAGAAGTTGTGGTACTTACGTACAATGCAATATCACTCAGCAATGACATCTATGTCATCAGGCCCATAGCAGCATAATGAGTGGATTCAGGTATGATGATTCTAACTGAAATAAGTCACACAGAAAAAGAAACATCATAAGATATCACTAATACACGGAATGTAAACTTGGCTACACAGGAACTGAATTTCAAAACAGAACATGGTCCCAAATTTAGAAAACCAACTTATGCTTGCTTAAGGGGAAAGGTGAGTTGGGGTGCTGCATAAAACCAGAGATTGAAATGAGCACAGATAAAGTTCCTTAAGCCAAATATGTAATAGACAAGAGCTACTCCTTGCTCAACGAAATGGACTCAAAACCCCATATTAAACGCCTAATAATGTACCTGACTAGTAAGTATCTTAAAACCTATGGATTGCTATGTCTCTGAAAGTGAATCAATCGTGAGTACAGGGGCAAAAACGCAGCAGTGATAGGATTGGAGAGTTTTGGTGAGCAAATGAAGACCCTTTGAAGTCATATTGCATGGTACCCATTCCACGGGTCTCAACTCTCCAGGTTTAAGGGATTCTTCCTTCAGCTAAAACATGCATGTGGAACCCAGAGTATGATCAACCGTGTGATCGGGAGACGTGTTGAAATATGTCTCAGTTCTCGTCCCCTGGTACTCGGGTGCAACATTCCAGATGCTTTACTAACACTCTCCCGACTTGGAGAGTCAGTGCCTTTAACCTCCTGTTTGGCCCAGTTTGCAAATTCCGCAGAAGATGAACAGGAATAGGGAGAACCAATGAGAGACTAGCTGGAGGTGTCTGGACGGGAAAATTTAACTCTCATTTCCCACCAGGAAGAGGAATTAACCAAAGGCTCAGCGTGCCATGCCGGAACCAGATTAGGGCCTGAAGCAATCCTGCGGTGTTGCGGCCAGCTCACAAGAAAGCGAGTTGAAGAAAGGAGCTCAGGGGCACTGTAATTCACAAACCTGCAGAGTTATAAATGACAGCTATCATCCAAAAATATACTGAAGTAAGGCTGCCAAGAGGACTTGAAAGCCGGGCAGAATTGCAGGAAACCGATTTCAGGAGGTAGACTGGAATTGCATTTAAAGCATAGGAAAAGAGGCAGAAGGTCGACAATGATGCACTTGGCCAAAAAGGGCGTATGCGTTTTTTCCTGAATATATTCAGGAAAAAACGCATACGCCCTTTTTGGCCAACCAAGCAAGCTTGCAAAGGAAATCTGCACTACAATGAAGTCTCACGTCCCCCCCGTCAAAAGGGCCATCTGAAAAAAGGTAAAATCCAGAAAGGCAGGACAGGCCATGGAGAACTGGGAGCCTTGTTATGCTGATGGGCGGGATGTAAATTGCCAACAGCCACTCGGGAGAAGTGTATGGTGTTTCCTGAAACATCTAAAAAACAAAGCAACAGAGCCTAGGGCACTTCCACTTATGGTCCTATAGCTCAGGGAAATTAAAATCAAAAAGACACAGCCACCCCAAAGTTTGGGATGGCTCTGTTTACAAGAAACTCGTTTACGGTACAAGTTCAATATCGCATAAAGCGAAAAATGGATAAAGAAGTTGTGGTACTTACGTACAATGCAATATCACTCAGCAATGACATCTATGTCATCAGGCCCATAGCAGCATAATGAGTGGATTCAGGTATGATGATTCTAACTGAAATAAGTCACACAGAAAAAGAAACATCATAAGATATCACTAATACACGGAATGTAAACTTGGCTACACAGGAACTGAATTTCAAAACAGAACATGGTCCCAAATTTAGAAAATCAACTTATGCTTGCTTAAGGGGAAAGGTGAGTTGGGGTGCTGCATAAAACCAGAGATTGAAATGAGCACAGATAAAGTTCCTTAAGCCAAATATGTAATAGACAAGAGCTACTCCTTGCTCAACGAAATGGACTCAAAACCCCATATTAAACGCCTAATAATGTACCTGACTAGTAAGTATCTTAAAACCTATGGATTGCTATGTCTCTGAAAGTGAATCAATCGTGAGTACAGGGGCAAAAACGCAGCAGTGATAGGATTGGAGAGTTTTGGTGAGCAAATGAAGACCCTTTGAAGTCATATTGCATGGTACCCATTCCACGGGTCTCAACTCTCCAGGTTTAAGGGATTCTTCCTTCAGCTAAAACATGCATGTGGAACCCAGAGTATGATCAACCGTGTGATCGGGAGACGTGTTGAAATATGTCTCAGTTCTCGTCCCCTGGTACTCGGGTGCAACATTCCAGATGCTTTACTAACACTATCCCGACTTGGAGAGTCAGTGCCTTTAACCTCCTGTTTGGCCCAGTTTGCAAATTCCGCAGAAGATGAACAGGAATAGGGAGAACCAATGAGAGACTAGCTGGAGGTGTCTGGACGGGAAAATTTAACTCTCATTTCCCACCAGGAAGAGGAATTAACCAAAGGCTCAGCGTGCCATGCCGGAACCAGATTAGGGCCTGAAGCAATCCTGCGGTGTTGCGGCCAGCTCACAAGAAAGCGAGTTGAAGAAAGGAGCTCAGGGGCACTGTAATTCACAAACCTGCAGAGTTATAAATGACAGCTATCAGCCAAAAATATACTGAAGTAAGGCTGCCAAGAGGACTTGAAAGCCGGGCAGAATTGCAGGAAACCGATTTCAGGAGGTAGACTGGAATTGCATTTAAAGCATAGGAAAAGAGGCAGAAGGTCGACAATGATGCACTTGGCCAAAAAGGGCGTATGCGTTTTTTCCTGAATATATTCAGGAAAAAACGCATACGCCCTTTTTGGCCAACCAAGCAAGCTTGCAAAGGAAATCTGCACTACAATGAAGTCTCACTTCCCCCCCGTCAAAAGGGCCATCTGAAAAAAGTGTAAAATCCAGAAAGGCAGGATAGACCATGGAGAACTGGGAGCCTTGTTATGCTGATGGGCGGGATGTAAATTGCCAACAGCCACTCGGGAGAAGTGTATGGTGTTTCCTGAAACATCTAAAAAACAAAGCAACAGAGCCTAGGGCACTTCCACTTATGGTCCTATAGCTTAGGGAAATTAAAATCAAAAAGACACAGCCACCCCAAAGTTTGGGATGGCTCTGTTTACAAGAAACTCGTTTACGGTACAAGTTCAATATCGCATAAAGCGAAAAATGGATAAAGAAGTTGTGGTACTTACGTACAATGCAATATCACTCAGCAATGACATCTATGTCATCAGGCCCATAGCAGCATAATGAGTGGATTCAGGTATGATGATTCTAACTGAAATAAGTCACACAGAAAAAGAAACATCATAAGATATCACTAATACACGGAATGTAAACTTGGCTACACAGGAACTGAATTTCAAAACAGAACATGGTCCCAAATTTAGAAAATCAACTTATGCTTGCTTAAGGGGAAAGGTGAGTTGGGGTGCTGCATAAAACCAGAGGTTGAAATGAGCACAGATAAAGTTCCTTAAGCCAAATATGTAATAGACAAGAGCTACTCCTTGCTCAACGAAATGGACTCAAAACCCCATATTAAACGCCTAATAATGTACCTGACTAGTAAGTATCTTAAAACCTATGGATTGCTATGTCTCTGAAAGTGAATCAATCGTGAGTACAGGGGCAAAAACGCAGCAGTGATAGGATTGGAGAGTTTTGGTGAGCAAATGAAGACCCTTTGAAGTCATATTGCATGGTACCCATTCCACGGGTCTCAACTCTCCAGGTTTAAGGGATTCTTCCTTCAGCTAAAACATGCATGTGGAACCCAGAGTATGATCAACCGTGTGATCGGGAGACGTGTCGAAATATGTCTCAGTTCTCGTCCCCTGGTACTCGGGTGCAACATTCCAGATGCTTTACTAACACTCTCCCGACTTGGAGAGTCAGTGCCTTTAACCTCCTGTTTGGCCCAGTTTGCAAATTCCGCGGAAGATGAACAGGAATAGGGAGAACCAATGAGAGACTAGCTGGAGGTGTCTGGACGGGAAAATTTAACTCTCATTTCCCACCAGGAAGAGGAATCAACCAAAGGCTCAGCGTGCCCTGCTTGAACCAGATTAGGGCCTGAAGCAATCCTGCGGTGTTGCGGCCAGCTCACAAGAAAGCGAGTTGAAGAAAGGAGCTCAGGGGCACTGTAATTCACAAACCTGCAGAGTTATAAATGACAGCTATCATCCAAAAATATACTGAAGTAAGGCTGCCAAGAGGACTTGAAAGCCGGGCAGAATTGCAGGAAACCGATTTCAGGAGGTAGACTGGAATTGCATTTAAAGCATAGGAAAAGAGGCAGAACGTCGACAATGATGCACTTGGCCAAAAAGGGCGTATGCGTTTTTTCCTGAATATATTCAGGAAAAAACGCATACGCCCTTTTTGGCCAACCAAGCAAGCTTGCAAAGGAAATCTGCACTACAATGAAGTCTCACTTCCCCCCCGTCAAAAGGGCCATCTGAAAAAAGTGTAAAATCCAGAAAGGCAGGACAGGCCATGGAGAAGTGGGAGCCTTGTTATGCTGATGGGCGGGATGTAAATTGCCAACAGCCACTCGGGAGAAGTGTATGGTGTTTCCTGAAACGTCTAAAAAACAAAGCAACAGAGCCTAGGGCACTTCCACTTATGGTCCTATAGCTTAGGGAAATTAAAATCAAAAAGACACAGCCACCCCAAAGTTTGGGATGGCTCTGTTTACAAGAAACTCGTTTACGGTACAAGTTCAATATCACATAAAGCGAAAAATGGATAAAGAAGTTGTGGTACTTACGTACAATGCAATATCACTCAGCAATGACATCTATGTCATCAGGCCCATAGCAGCATAATGAGTGGATTCAGGTATGATGATTCTAACTGAAATAAGTCACACAGAAACAGAAACATCATAAGATATCACTAATACAAGGAATGTAAACTTGGCTACACAGGAACTGAATTTCAAAACAGAACATGGTCCCAAATTTAGAAAATCAACTTATGCTTGCTTAAGGGGAAAGGTGAGTTGGGGTGCTGCATAAAACCAGAGATTGAAATGAGCACAGATAAAGTTCCTTAAGCCAAATATGTAATAGACAAGAGCTACTCCTTGCTCAACGAAATAGACTCAAAACCCCATATTAAACGCCTAAGAATGTATCTGACTAGTAAGTATCTTAAAACCTATGGATTGCTATGTCTCTGAAAGTGAATCAATCGTGAGTACAGGGGCAAAAATGCAGCAGTGATAGGATTGGAGAGTTTTGGTGAGCAAATGAAGACCCTTTGAAGTCATATTGCATGGTACCCATTCCACGGGTCTCAACTCTCCAGGTTTAAGGGATTCTTCCTTCAGCTAAGACAGGCATGTGGAACCCAGAGTATGATCAACCGTGTGATCGGGAGACGTGTTGAAATATGTCTCAGTTCTCGTCCCCTGGTACTCGGGTGCAACATTCCAGATGCTTTACTAACACTCTCCCGACTTGGAGAGTCAGTGCCTTTAACCTCCTGTTTCGCCCAGTTTGCAAATTCCACGGAAGATGAACAGGAATAGGGAGAACCAATGAGAGACTAGCTGGAGGTGTCTGGACGGGCAAATTTAACTCTCATTTCCCACCAGGAAGAGGAATTAAGCAAAGGCTCAGCGTGCCATGCCGGAACCAGATTAGGGCCTGAAGCAATCCTGCGGTGTTGCGGCCAGCTCACAAGAAAGCGAGTTGAAGAAAGGAGCTCAGGGGCACTGTAATTCACAAACCTGCAGAGTTATAAATGACAGCTATCGTCCAAAAATATACTGAAGTAAGTCTGCCAAGAGGACTTGAAAGCGGGGCAGAATTGCAGGAAACCGATTTCAGGAGGTAGACTGGAATTGCATTTAAAGCATAGGAAAAGAGGCAGAAGGTCGACAATGATGCACTTGGCCAAAAAGGGCGTATGCGTTTTTTCCTGAATATATTCAGGAAAAAACGCATACGCCCTTTTTGGCCAACCAAGCAAGCTTGCAAAGGAAATCTGCACTACAATGAAGTCTCACTTCCGCCCGGTCAAAAGGGCCATCTGAAAAAAGTGTAAAATCCAGAAAGGCAGGACAGGCCATGGAGAACTGGGAGCCTTGTTATGCTGATGGGCGGGATGTAAATTGTCAACAGCCACTTGGGAGAACTGTATGGTGTTTCCTGAAACATCTAAAAAACAAAGCAACACAGCCTAGGGCACTTTCACTTATGGTCCTATAGCTTAGGGAAATTAAAATCCAAAAGACACAGCCACCCCAATGTTTGGGACGGCTCTGTTTACAAGAACCTCGTTTACGGTACAAGTTCAATATCGCAGAAAGCGAAAAATGGATAAAGAAGTTGTGGTACTTACGTACAATGCAATATCACTCAGCAATGACATCTATGTCATCAGGCCCGTAGCAGCATAATGAGTGGATTCAGGTATGATGATTCTAACTGAAATAAGCCACACAGAAAAAGAAACATCATAAGATATCACTAATACACGGAATGTAAACTTGGCTACAAAGGAACTGGATTACAAAACAGAACAGGGTCTCAAATTTAGAAAACCAACTTATGCTTGCTTAAGGGGAAAGGTGAGTTTGGGTGCTCCATAAAACCAGAGATTGAAATGAGCACAGATAAAGTTCCTTAAGCCAAATATGTAATAAACAAGAGCTACTCCTTGCTCAACGAAATGGACTCAACATCCAATATTAAACGCCTAAGAATGTACCTGACTAGTAAGTATCTTAAAACCTATGGATTGCTATGTCTCCAAAAGAGAATCAAGCATGTGTACAGGGGTATGAACACAGCAGTGATAGGATTGTAGAAGTTCGGTGAGCAAACGAAGACCCTTTGAAGTCATATTGCATGGTACCCATTCCACGGGTCTCAACTCTCCTGGTTTAAGGGATTCTTCCTTCAGCTAAAACATGCATGTGGAGCCCAGAGTATGATCAACTGTGTGATCTGGAGACGTGTTCAAATATGTCTCAGTTCTCGTCCACTGGTACTCGGGTGCAACATTCCACACGCTTTACTAAGACTCTCCCGACCTGGAGAGTCAGTGCCTTTAACCTCCTGTTTGGCTCAGTTTGCAATTTCTGCGGAAGATGAACAGGGATAGGGAGGACCAATGAGAGACTAGCTGGAGGTGTCTGGACGGGCAAATTTAACTCTAATTTCCCACCAGGAAGAGGAATTAAGCAAAGGCTCAGCGTGCCGTGCCGGAACCAGATTAGGGCCTGAAGCAATCCTGCGGTGTTGCGGCCAGCTCACATGAAAGCGAGTTGAAGAATGGAGCTCAGGGGCACTGTAATTCACAAACCTGCAGAGTTATAAATGACAGCTATCGTCCAAAAATATACTGAAGTAAGGCTGCCAAGAGGACTTGAAAGCTGGGCAGAATTGCAGGAAACCGATTTCAGGAGGTAGACTGGAATTGCATTTAAAGCATAGGAAAAGAGGCAGCACGTCGACAATGATGCACTTGGCCAAAAAGGGCATATGCGTTTTTTCATGAATATATTCAGGAAAAAACGCATACGCCCTTTTTGGTCAACCAAGCAAGCTTGCAAAGGAAATCTGCACTACAATGAAGTCTCACTTCCCCCTGGTCAAAAGGGCCATCTGTAAAAAGTGTAAAATCCAGAAAGGCAGGACAGGCCATGGAGAACTGGGAGCCTTGTTATGCTGATGGGCGGGATGTAAATTCCCAACAGCCACTCGGGAGAAGTGTATGGTGTTTTCTGAAACATCTAAGAAACAAAGCAACAGAGCCTAGGGCACTTCCACTTATGGTCCTATAGCTTAGGGAAATTAAAATCAAAAAGACTCAGCCACCCCAAAGTTTGGGATGGCTCTGTTTACAAGAAACTCGTTTACGGTACAAGTTCAATATCGCATAAAGCGAAAAATGGATAAAGAAGTTGTGGTACTTACGTACAATGCAATATCACTCAGCAATGAAATCTATGTCATCAGGCCCATAGCAGCATAATGAGTGGATTCAGGTATGATGATTCTAACTGAAATAAGTCACACAGAAAATGAAACATCATAAGATATCACTAATACACGGAATGTAAACTTGGCTACACAGGAACTGGATTACAAAACAGAACAGGGTCTCAAATGTAGAAATCCAACTTATGCTTGCTTAAGGGGAAAGGTGAGTTGGGGTGCTGCATAAAACCAGAGATTGAAATGAGCACAGATAAAGTTCCTTAAGCCAAATATGTAATAGACAAGAGCTACTCCTTGCTCAACGAAATGGACTCAACAGCCCATATTAAACGCCTAAGAATGTACCTGACTAGTAAGTATCTTAAAACCTATGGATCGCTATGTCTCCGAAAGAGAATCAAGCATGTGTACAGGGGCATAAACGCAGCAGTGATAGGATTGGAGAGGTTCGGTGAGCAAATGAAGACCATTTGAAGTCATATTGCATGGTACCCATTCCACGGGTCTCAACTCTCCAGGTTTAAGGGATTCTTCCTTCAGCTAAACATGCATTTGGAACCCAGACTATGATCATCCGTGTGATCGTGAGTCATGTTCCAATATGTCTCAGTTCTCATACCCTGGTACTCGGGTGCAACATTCCAGATGCGTTACTAACACTCTGCCGACTTGGAGAGTCAGTGCCTTTAACCTCCTGTTTGGCCCAGTTTGCAATTTCTGCAAAAGATGAACAGGAATAGGGAGAACCGATGAGAGACTAGCTGGAGGTGTCTGGACGGGCAAATTTAACTCTCATTTCCCACCAGGAAGAGGAATTATCCAAAGGCTCAGCGTGCCGTGCTGGAACCAGATTAGGGTCTGAATCAATCCTGCGGTGTTGCAGACAGCTCACAAGAAAGCGAGTTGAAGAAAGGAGCTCAGGGGCACTGTAATTCACACAGCTGCAGAGTCATAAATGACAGCTATCGTCCAAAAATATACTGAAGTAAGGCTGCCAAGAGGACTTGAAAGCGGGGCAGAATTGCAGGAAACCGAATTCAGGAGGTAGACTGGAATTGCATTTAAAGCATAGGAAAAGAGGCAGAACGTCGACAATGATGCACTTGGCCAAAAAGGGCGTATGCGTTTTTTCCTGAATATATTCAGGAAAAAACGCATACGCCCTTTTTGGCCAACCAAGCAAGCTTGCAAAGGAAATCTGCACTACAATGAAGTCTCACTTCCCCCCCGTCAAAAGGGCCATCTGAAAAAAGTGTAAAATCCAGAAAGGCAGGACAGGCCATGGAGAACTGGGAGCCTTTTTATGCTGATGGGCGGGATGTAAATTGCCAACAGCCACTCTGGAGAAGTGTATGGTGTTTCCTGAAACATCTAAAAAACAAAGCAACAGAGCCTAGGGCACTTCCACTTATGGTCCTATAGCTTAGGGAAATTAAAATCAAAAAGACACAGCCAACCCAAAGTTTGGGATGGCTGTGTTTACAAGAACCTCCTTTACAGTACAAGTTCAATGTCGCAGAAAGCGAAAAATGGATAAAGACGTTGTGGTACTTACGTACAATTCAATATCACTCAGCAATGAAATCTATGTCATCAGGCCCGTAAGAGCATAATGAGTGGATTCAGGTATGATGATTCTAACTGAAATAAGTCACACAGAAAAGGAAACATCATAAGATATCACTAATACACGGAATGAAAACTTGGCTACACAGGAACTGGATTACAAAAGAGAACAGGGCTCAAATTTAGATAACCAACTTATGCTTGCTTAAGGGGAAAGGTGAGTTGGGGTGCTCCATAAAACCAGAGATTGAAATGAGCACAGATAAAGTTCCTTAAGCCAAATATGTAATAGACAAGAGCTACTCCTTGTTCAACGAAATGGACTCAACACCCCATATTAAACGTCTAAGAATGTACCTGACTAGTAAGTATCTTAAAACCTATGGATTGCTATGTCTCTGAAAGAGAATCAAGCATGTGTACCGGGGCATAAACGCAGCAGTGATAGGATTGGAGAGGTTCGGTGAGCAAACAAAGACCCTTTGAAGTCATATTGCATGGTACCCATTCCACGGGTCTCAACTCTCCAGGTTTAAGGGATTCTTCCTTCAGCTAAAACATGCATGTGGAACTCAGAGTATGATCAACCGTTAGATTGGGAGACATGTTCCAATATGTCTCAGTTCTCGCCCCTGGTACTCAGGTGCAACATTCCATACGCTTTACTAACACTCTCCCGACTTGGACAGTCAGTTCCTTTAACCTCCTGTTTGGCCCAGTTTGCAATTTCTGCGGAAGATGAACAGGAATAGGGAGAACCAATGAGAGACTAGCTGGAGGTGTCTGGACGGGCAAATTTAACTCTCATTTCCCACCAGGAAGAGGAATTAAGCAAAGGCTCAGCGTGCCGTGCCGGAACCAGATTAGGGCCTGAAGCAATCCTGCGGTGTTGCGGCCAGCTCACAAGAAAGCGAGTTGAAGAAAGGAGCTCAGGGGCACTGTAATTCACAAACCTGCAGAGTTATAAATGACAGCTATCGTCCAAAAATATACTGAAGTAAGGCTGCCAAGAGGACTTGAAAGCGGGGCAGAATTGCACGAAACCGATTTCAGGAGGTAGACTGGAATTGCATTTAAAGCATAGGAAAAGAGGCAGAACGTGGACAATGATGCACTTGGCCAAAAGGGCGTATGCGTTTTTTCCTGAATATATTCAGGAAAAAACGCATACGCCCTTTTTGGCCAACCAAGCAAGCTTGCAAAGGAAATCTGCACTACAATGAAGTCTCACTTCCCCCCGGTCAAAAGGACCACTGAAAAAAGTGTAAAATCCAGAAAGGCAGGACAGGCCATGGAGAACTGGGAGCCTTGTTATGCTGATGGGCGGGACGTATATTGCCAACAGCCACTCGGGAGAAGTGTATGGTGTTTCCTGAAACATCTAAAAAACAAAGCAACAGAGCCTAGGGCACTTCCACTTATGGCCCTATAGCTTAGGGAAATTAAAATCAAAAAGACACAGCCACCCCAACGTTTGGGACGGCTCTGTTTACAAGAAACTCGTTTACGGGACAAGTTCAATATCACAGAAAGTGAAAAATGGATAAAGAAGTTGTGGTACTTACGTACAATGCAATATCACTCAGCAATGAAATCTATGTCATCAGGCCCATAGCAGCATAATGAGTGGATTCAGGTATGATGATTCTGACTGAAATAAGTCACACAGAAAAAGAAACATCATAAGATATCACTAATACACGGAATGTAAACTTGGCTACACAGGAACTGGATTACAAAAGGGAACAGGGTCTCAAATTTAGAAAACCAACTTATGATTGCTTAAGGGGAAAGGTGAGTTGGGGTGCTGCATAAAACCAGAGATTGAAATGAGCACAGATAAAGTTCCTTAAGCCAAATATGTAATAGACAAGAGCTACTCCTTGCTCAACGAAATGGACACAACACCCCATATTAAACGCCTAAGAATGTACCTGACTAGTAAGTATCTTAAAACCTATGGATCCCTATGTCTCCGAAAGAGAATCAAGCGTGTGTATAGGGGCATAAACGCAGCAGTGATAGGATTGGAGAGGTTTGGTGAGAAAATGAAGACCCTTTGAAGTCATATTGCATGGTACCCATTCCACGGGTCTCAACTCTCCAGGTTTAAGGGATTCTTCCTTCAGTAAAACATGCATGTGGAGCCCAGAGTATGATCAACCGTGTGATCGGGAGACGTGTTCTAATATGTCTCAGTTTTCGTCCCCAGGTACTCGGGTGCAACATTCCAGACGCTTTACTAACACTCTCCCCACTTGGAGAGTCAGTGCCTTTAACCTCCTGTTTGGCCCAGTTTGCAATTTCTGTGGAAGATGAACAGGAATAGGGAGAACTAATAAGAGACTAGCTGGAGGTGTCTGGACGGGCAAATTTAACTCCCTATTCCCACCAGGAAGAGGAATTAAGCAAAGGCTCAGCGTGCCATGCCAGAACCAGATTAGGGCCTGAAGCAATCCTGCGGTGTTGGCGGACAGCTCAAAAGAAAGCGAGTTGAAGAAAGGAGCTCAGGGGCAGTGTAATTCACAAACCTGCAGAGTTATAAATGACAGTTATCGTTCAAAAATATACTGAGGTAAGGCTGCCAAGAGGAATTGAAAGCGGGGCAGAATTGCAGGAAACCGATTTCAGGAGGTAGACTGGAATTGCATTTAAAGCATAGGAAAAGAGGCAGAACTTGCACAATGATGCACTTGGCCAAAAAGGGCGTATGCGTTTATTCCTGAATATATTCAGGATAAAACGCATACGCCCTTTTTGGCCAACCAAGCAAGCTTGCAAAGGAAATCTGCACTACAATGAAGTCTCACTTCCCCGCAGTCAAAAGGGCCATCTGAAAAAAGTTTAAAATCCAGAAAGGCAGGACAGGCGTTGGAGAACTGGGAGCCTTGTTATGCTGATGGGCGGGATGTAAATTGCCAACAGCCACTCGGGAGAAGTGTATGGTGTTTCCTGAAACATCTAAAAAACAAAGCAACAGAGCCTAGTGCACATCCTCTTATGGTCCTATAGCTTAGGGAAATTAAAATCAAAAAGACACAGCCACCCCAAAATTTGGTTCGGCTCTAATTACAAGAACCTCGTTTACGGTACAAGTTCAATATCACAGAAAGTGAAAAATGGATAAAGATGTTGTGGTACTTACGTACAATGCAATATCACTCAGCAATGAAATCTATGTCATCATGCCCGTAACAGCATAATGAGTGGATTCAGGTATGATGATTCTAACTGAAATAAGTCACACAGAAAAAGAAACATCATAAGATATCACTAATACACGGAATGTAACCTTGGTTACACAGGAACTGGATTACAAAACAGAACAGGGTCTCAAATTTAGAAAACCAACTTATGCTTGCTTAAGGGGAAAGGTGAGTTGGGGTGCTGCATAAAACCAGAGATTGAAATGAGCACAGATAAAGTTCCTTAAGCCAAATATGTAATAGACAAGAGCTACTCCTTGCTCAACGAAATGGACTCAAAACCCCATGTTAAACGCCTTATAATGTACCTGACTAGTAAGTATCTTAAAACCTATGGATTGCTATGTCTCTGAAAGAGAACCAAGCATGAGTACAGGGCCATAAACGCAGCAGTGATAGGATTGGAGAGGTTGGGTGACCAAATGAAGACCCTTTGAAGTCATATTGCATGGTACCCATTCCACGGGTCTCAACTCTCCAAGTTTAAGGGATTCTTCCTTCAGCTAAAACATGCATGTGGAACCCAGAGTATGATCAACCGTGTGATCGGGAGACGTGTTGAAATATGTCTCAGTTCTCGTCCCCTGGTACTCGGGTGCAACATTCCAGATGCTTTACTAACACTCTCCGGACTTGGAGAGTCTGTGCCTTTAACGTCCTGTTTGGCCCAGTTTGCAAATTCCGCGGAAGATTAACAGGAATAGGGAGAACCAATGAGAGACTAGCTGGAGGTGTCTGGACGGGCAAATTTAACTCCCATTTCCCACCAGGAAGAGGAATTAACCAAAGGCTCAGCGTGCCGTGCCGGAACCAGATTAGGGCCTGAAGCAATCCTGCTTTGTTGCGGCCAGCTCACAAGAAAGCGAGTTGAAGAAAGGAGCTCAGGGGCACTGTAATTCACACACCTGCAGAGTTATAAATGACAGCTATCGTCCAAAAATATACTGAAGTAAGGCTGCCAAGAGGACTTGAAAGCGGGGCAGAATTGCAGGAAACCGATTTCAGGAGGTAGACTGGAATAGCATTTAAAGCATAGGAAAAGAGGCAGAACGTCGACAATGATGCACTTGGCCAAAAAGGGCGTATGCTTTTTTTCCTGAATATATTCAGGAAAAAACGCATATGCCCTTTTTGGCCAACCAAGCAAGCTTACAATGGAAATCTGCACTACAATGAAGTCTCACTTAACCCTGCTCAAAAGGGCCATCTGAAAAAAGTGTAAAATCCAGAAAGTCAGGACAGGCCATGGAGAACTGGGAGCCTTGTTATGCTGATGGGCGGGATGTAAATTGCCAACAGCCACTGGGGAGAAAGGTATGGTGTTTCCTGAAACATCTAAAAAACAAAGCATCAGAGCCTAGGGCACTTCCACTTATGGTCCTATAGCTTAGGGAAATTAAAATAAAAAAGCCACAGCCACGCCAAAGTTTGGGACAGCTCTGTTTACAAGAACTTCGTTTATGGTACAAGTTCAATATCGCAGAAAGTGAAAAATGGATAAAGAATTTGTGCTACTTACGTACAATGCAATATCACTCAGCAATGAAATCTATGTCATCAGGCCCGTAGCAGCATAATGAGTGGATTCAGCTATGATGAATCTAACTGTAATAAGTCACACAGAAAAAGAAACATCATAAGATATCACTAATACACGGAATGTAATCTTGGCTACACAGGAACTGGATTACAAAACAGAACAGGGTCTCAAATTTAGAAAACCAAATTATGCTTGCTTAAGGGGAAAGTTGAGTTGGGGTGCTGCATAAAACCAGAGATTGAAATGAGCACAGATAAAGTTCCTTAAGCCAAATATGGAATAGAAAAGAGCTAGTCCTTGCTCAACGAAATGGACTCAACACCCCATATTAAACGCCTAAGAATGTACCTGACTAGTAAGTATCTTAAAACCTTAGGATTGCTATGTCTCTGAAAGAGAATCAAGCGTGTGTACAGGGGCATAAATGCAGCAGTGATAGGATTGGAGAGGTTTGGTGAGCAAATGAAGACCCTTTGAAGTCATATTGCATGGTACGCATTCCACGGGTCTCAACTCTCCAGGTTTAAGGGATTCTTCCTACAGCTAAAAAATGCATGTGGAACCCAGAGTATGATCAACCATGTGATCGGAAGACGTGTTCCAATATGTCTCAGTTCTCGTCCCCTGGTACTCGGGTGCAACATTCCAGACACTTTACTAACACTCTCCCGACTTGGAGAGTCAGTGCCTTTAACCTCCTGTTTGGCCCAGTTTACAATTTCTGCGGAAGATGAACAGGAATAGAGAGAACCAATGAGAGACTAGCTGGAGGTGTCTGGACGGGCAAATTTAAGTCTCATTTCCGACCAGGAAGAGGAATTAACCAAAGGCTCAGCGTGCCCTGCCGGAACCAGATTAGGGCCTGAAGCAATCCTGCGGTGTTGCGGCAAGCTCACAAGAAAGCGAGTTGAAGAAAGGAGCTCAGGGGCACTGTAATTCACAAACCTGCAGAGTTATAAATGACATCTAGCGTCCAAAAATATACTGAAGTAAGGCTGCCAAGAGGACTTGAAAGCGGGGCAGAATTGCAGGAAACCGATTTCAGGAGGTAGACTGGAATTGCACTTAAAGCATAGGAAAATAGTCAGAACGTCGACAATGATGCACTTGGCCAAAAAGGGCGTATGCGTTTTTTCCTGAATATATTCAGGAAAAAACGCATACGCCCTTTTTGGCCAACCAAGCAAGCTTGCAAAGGAAATCTGCACTACAATGAAGTGTCACTTCCCCCCAGACAAAAGGGCCATCTGAAAAAAGTGTAAAATCAAGAAAGGCAGGACAGGCCATGGAGAACTGGGAGCCTTGTTATGCTGATGGGCGGGATGTAAATTGCCAACAGCCACTTGGGAGAAGTGTATGGTGTTTCCTGAAACATCTAAAAAACAAAGCAACAGAGCCTAGGTTAATTCCCCTTATGGTCCCATTGCTTAGGGAAATTAAAATCAAAAAGACACAGCCACCCCAAAATTTGGGATGGCTCTGTTTACAAGAACCTCATTTACGGGACAAGTTCAATATCGCAGATAGTGAAAAATGGATAAAGAAGTTTTGGTACTTACGTACAATGCAATATCTCTCAGCAATGAAATCTATGTCATCAGGCCCGTAGCAGCATAATGAGTGGATTCAGGTATGATGATTCTAACTGAAATAAGTCACAAGAAAAAGAAACATCATAAGATATCATTAATACACGGAATGTAAACTTGGCTACACAGGAACTGGATTACAAAACAGAACAGGGTCTCAAATATAGAAAACCAACTTATGCTTGCTTAAGGGGAAAGGTGAGTTGGGGTGCTGCATAAAACCAGAGATTGAAATGAGCACAGATAAAGTTCCTTAAGCCAAATATGGAATAGACAAGAGCTACTCCTTGCTCAATGAAATGGATTCAACACCCCATATTAAATGCCTAAGAATGTACCTGACTAGTAAGTATCTTAAAACCTATGGATCGCTATGTCTCCGAAAGAGAATCAAGCATGTGTACAGGGGCATAAACGCAGCAGTGATAGGATTGGAGAGGTTCAGTGAGCAAATGAACACCCTTTGAAGTCACATTGCATGGTACCCATTCCAAGGGTCTCAACTCTCCAGGTTTAAGGGATTCTTCCTTCAGCTAAATCATGCATGTGGAACCCAGAGTATGATCAACTGTGTGATCGGGAGACGTGTTCCAGTATGTCTCAGTTCTCGTCCCCTGGTACTCGGGTGCAACATTCCAGACGCTTTACTAACACTCTCCCGATTTGGAGAGTCAGTGCCTTTAACCTCCTGTTTGGCCCACTTTACAATTTCTGCGGAAGATGAACAGGAATAGAGAGAACGAATGAGAGACTAGCTGGAGGTGTCTGGACGGGCAAATTTAACTCTCATTTCCCACTAGGAAGAGGAATTAACCAAAGGCTCAGCATGCCGTTCTGGAACTAGATTAGGGCCTGAAGCAATCCTGCGGTGTTGCGGCCAGCTCACAAGAAAGCGAGTTGAAGAAAGGAGCTCAGGGGCACTGTAATTCACAAACATGCAGAGTTATAAATGACAGCTATCGTCTAAAAATATACTGAAGTAAGGCTGCCAAGAGGACTTGAAAGCGGGGCAGAATTGCAGGAAACCGATTTCAGGAGGTAGACTGGAATTGAACTTAAAGCATAGGAAAATAGTCAGAACGTCGACAATGATGCACTTGGGGAAAAAGTGCGTATGCGTTTTTTCCTGAATATATTCAGGAAAAAACGCATACGCAATTTTTGGCCAACCAAGCAAGCTTGCAAAGGAAATCTGCACTACAATGAAGTCTCACTTACCCCCGGTCAAAAGGGCCATCTGAAAAAAGTGTAAAATCCAGAAAGGCAGAACAGGCCATGGAGAACTGGGAGCCTTGTTATGCTGATGGGCGGGATGTAAATTGCCAACAGCCACTCGGGAGAAGTGTATGGTGTTTCCTGAAACATCTAAGAAACAAAGCAACAGAGCCTAGGGCACTTCCACTTATGGTCCTATAGCTTAGGGAAATTAAAATGAAAAAGACACAGCCACCCCAAAGTTTGGGATGACTCTGTTTACAAGAACCTTGTTTACGGTACAAGTACAATATCGCAGAAAGTGAAAAATGGATAAAGAAGTTGAGGTACTTACGTACAATGTAATATCAATCAGCAATGAAATCTATGTCATCACGCCCGTAGCAGCATAATGAGTGGATTCAGGTATGATGATTCTAACTGAAATAAGTCACACAGAAAAAGAAACATCATAAGATATCACTAATACACAGAATGTAAACTTGGCTACACAGGAACTGGATTACAAAACACAACAGGGTCTCAAATTTAGAAAACCAACTTATGCTTGCTTAAAGGGAAAGGTGAGTTGGGGTGCCGCATAAAACCAGAGATTGAAATGAGCACAGATAAAGTTCCTTAAGCCAAATATGTAATAGACAAGAGCTACTCCTTGCTCAACGAAATGGACTCAACACCCCATATTAAACGCCTAAGAATTTACCTGACTAGTAAGTATCTTAAAACCTATGGATTGCTATGTCTCTGAAAGAGAATCAAGCATGTGTACAGGGGCATAAACGCCGCAGTGATAGGATTGGAGAGGTTCGGTGAGCAAATGAAGACCCTTTGAAGTCATATTGCATGGTACCCATTCCACGGGTCTCAACTCTCCAGGTTTAAGGGATTCTTCCTTCAGCTAAATCATGCATGTGGAACCCAGAGTATGATCAACCGTGTGATCGGGAGACGTGTTCCAATATGTCTCAGTTCTCGTCCCCTGGTACTCGGGTGCAACATTCCAGATGCTTTGCTAACACTCTCCCGACTTGGGGAGTCAGTGCCTTTAACCTCCTGTTTGGCCCAGTTTGCAATTTCTGCGGAAGATGAACAGGAATAGGGAGAACCAATGAGAGACTAGCTGGAGGTGTCTGGACGGGCAAATTTAACTCTCATTTCCCACCAGGAAGAGGAATTAACCAAAGGCTCAGCGTGCCGTGCTGGAACCAGATTAGGGCCTGAAGCAATGCTGTGGTGTTGCAGCCAGCTCACAAGAAAGCTAGTTAAAGAAAGGAGCTCAGGGGCACTGTAATTCACAAACCTGCACAGTTATAAATGACAGCTATCGTCCAAAAATATACTGAAGTAAGGCTGCCAAGAGGACTTGAAAGCGGGGCAAAATTGCCTGAAACCAATTTTAGGAGGTACACTGGAATTGCATTTAAAGCATAGGAAAAGAGGCAAAACGTCGACAATGATGCACTTGGCCAAAAAGGGCGTATGCGTTTTTTCCTGAAGATATTCAGGAAAAAACGCATACGCCCTCTTTGGCCAACCAAGCAAGCTTGCAAATGAAATCTGCACTACAATGAAGTCTCACTTGCCCCCGGTCAAAAGGGCCATCTGAAAAAAGTGTAAAATCCAAAAAGGCAGGACAGGCCATGGAGAACTGTGAGCCTTGTTATGCTGATGGGCGGGATGTATATTGCCAACAGCCACTCGGGAGAAGTGTATGGTGTTTCCTGAAACATCTAAAAAAAAAGAAACAGAGCCTAGGGCACTTCCACTTATGGCCCTATAGCTTAGGGAAATTAAAATCAAAAAGACACAGCCACCCCTAAGTTTGGGACAGCTCCGTTTACAAGAAACTCGTTTACGGGACTAGTTCAATATCGCAGAAAGTGAAAAATGGATAAAGAAGTTGTGGTACTTACGTACAATGCAATATCACTCAGCAATGAAATCTATGTCATCAGGCCCGTAGCAGCATAATGAGTGGATTCAGGTATGATGATTCTAACTAAAATAAGTCACACAGAAAAACACACATCATAAGATATCAGTAATACACGGAATGTAAACTTGGCTACACAGGAACTGAATTACAAAACAGAACAGGGTATCAAATTTACAAAACCAACTTATGCTTGCTTAAGGGGAAAGGTGAGTTGGGGTGCTGCATAAAACCAGAGACTGAAATGAGCACAGATAAAGTTCCTTAAGCCAAATATGTAATACACAAGAGCTACTCCTTGCTCAACGAAATGGACTCAACACCGCATATTAAACGCCTAAGAATGTACTTGACTAGTAAGTATCTTAAAACCTATGGATCGCTATGTCTCCGAAAGAGAATCAAGCGTGTGGACAGGGGGAATAAACACAGCAGTGATAGGATTGGAGAAGTTCGGTGAGCAAATGAAGACCCTTTGAAGTCATATTGCATGGTACCCATTCCACGGGTCTCAACGCTCCAAGTTTAAGGGATTCTTCCTTCAGCTAAATCATGCATGTGGAACCCAGAGTATGATCAACCGTATGATCGGGAGACGTGTTCCAATATGTCTCAGTTCTCGTCCCCTGGTACTCGGGTGCAACATTTCAGATGCTTTACTAACACTCTCCCGACTTGGAGAGTCAGTGCCTTTAACCTCCTGTTTGGCCCAGTTTGCAAATTCTGCGGAAGATGAACAGGAATAGGGAGGACCAATGAGAGACTAGCTGGAGTTGTCTGGACGGGCAAATTTAACTCTCATTTCCCACCAGGAAGAGGAATTAACCAAACGTTCAGCGTGCCGTGCCGGAACCAGATTAGGGCCTGAAACAATCCTGCGGTGTTGCGGCCAGCTCACAAGAAAGCGAGTTGAAGAAAGGAGCTCAGGGGCACTGTAATTCAAAAAGCTGCAGAGTTATAAATGGCAGCTATCGTCCAAAAATATACTGAAGTAAGGCTGCCAAGAGGACTTGAAAGCGGGGCAGAATTTCAGGAAACCGATTTCAGGAGGTAGACTGGAATTGCACTTAAAGCATAGGAAAAGAGGCAGAAGGTCGACAATGATGCACTTGGCCAAAAAGGGCGTATGCGTTTTTTCCTGAATATATTCAGGAAAAAACGCATACGCCATTTTTGGCCAACCAAGCAAGCTTGCAAAGGGAATCTGCACTACAATGAAGTCTCACTTCCCCCCGGACAAAAGGGCCATCTGAAAAAAGTGTAAAATCCAGAAAGGCACACAGGCCATGGAGAACTGTGAGCCTTGTTATGCTGATGGGCGGGATGTAAATTGCCAACAGCCACTCGGGAGAAGTGTATGGTGTTTCCTGAAACATCTAAAAAACAAAGCAACAGAGCTTAGGTTAATTCCCCTTATGGTCCCATAGCTTAGGAAATTAAAATCAAAAAGACACAGCCACCCCAAAGTTTGGGACGGCTCTGTTTACAAGAACCTCGTTTACGGGACAAGTTCAATATCGCAGAAAGTGAAAAATGGATAAAGAAGTTGTGGTACTTACGTACAATGCAATATCACTCAGCAATGAAATCTATGTCATCAGGCCCGTGCAGCATAATGAGTGGATTCAGGTATGATGATTGTAACTGAAATAAGTCACAAGAAAAAGAAACATCATAAGATATCACTAATACACGGAATGTAAACTTGGCTACACAGGAACTGGATTATAAAACACAACAGGGTCTCAAATTTAGAAAATCAACTTATGCTTGCTTAAGGGGAAAGGTGAGTTGGGGTGCTGCATAAAACCAGAGATTGAAATGAGCACAGATAAAGTTCCTTAAGCCAAATATGTAATACACAAGAGCTACTCCTTGCTAAACGAAATGGACTCAACACCCCATATTAAACGCCTAAGAATGTAGCTGACTAGAAAGTATCTTAAAAGCTATGGATTACTATGTCTCCGAAAGAGAATCAAGCGTGTGTACAGGGGCATAATCGCAGCAGTGATAGGATTGGAGAGATTCGGTGAGCAAATGAAGAACCTTTGAAGTCATATTGCATGGTACCCATTCCACGGGTCTCAACTATCCAGTTTTAAGGGATTCTTCCTTCAGCTAAAACATGCATGTGGATCCCAGAGTATGATCAACTGTGTGATCGGGAGACGTGTTCCAATATGTCTCGGTTCTCGTCCCCTGGTACTCGGGTGCAACATTCCAGACGCTTTACTAACTCTCTCCCAACTTGGAGAGTCAGTGCCTTTAACCTCCTGTTTGGCCCAGTTTGCAAATTCCGCGGAAGATGAACAGGAATAGGGAGAACCAATGAGAGACTAGCTGGAGGTGTCTGGATGTGCAAATTTAACTCTCATTTCCCACCAGGAAGAGGAATTAACCAAAGGCTCAGCGTGCCATGCCGGATCCAGATTAGGGCCTGAAGCAATCCTGTGGTGTTGCGGCCAGCTCACAAAAAGTGAGTTGAAGAAAGGAACTCAGGGGCACTGTAATTCACAAACCTGCAGAGTTATAAATGACAGCTATCATCCAAAAATATACTGAAGTAAGGCTGCCAAGAGGACTTGAAAGCGGGGCAGAATTGCAGGAAACCGATTTCAGGAGGTAGACTGGAATTGCATTTAAAGCATAGGAAAAGAGGCAGAAGGTCGACAATGATGCACTTGGCCAAAAAGTGCGTATGTGTTCTTTCCTGAGTATATTCAGGAGAAAACGCATATGCCATTTTTGGCCAACCAAGCAAGCTTGCAAAGGAAATCTGCACTACAATGAAGTCTCACTTATCGCCAGTCAAAAGGGCTATCTGAAAAAAGTGTAAAATCCAGAAAGGCACGACAGGCAATGGAGAACTGGGAGCCTTGTTATGCTGATGGGCGGGATGTAAATTGCCAACAGCCACTCTGGAGAAGTGTATGGTGTTTCCTGAAAAATCTAAAAAACAAAGCAACAGAGCCTAGGTCAATTCCCCTTATGGTCCTATAGCTTAGGGAAATTAAAATCAAAAAGACACAGCCACCCCAAAGTTTGGGACGGCTCTGTTTACAAGAACCTCGTTTACGGTACAAGTTCAATATCGCAGAAAATGAAAAATGGATAAAGAAGTTGTGGTACTTACGTACAATGCAATATCACTCAGCAATGAAATCTATGTCATCAGGCCCGTAGCAGCATAATGAGTGGATTCAGGTATGATGATTCTATCTGAAATAAGTGACACAGAAAAAGAAACATCATAAGATATCACTAATACACGGAATGTAAACTTGGCTACACAGGAAGTGAATTACAAAACAGAACAGGGTCTCAAATTTAGAAAACCAACTTATGCTTGCTTAAGGGGAAAGGTGAGTTGGGGTGCTGCATAAAACCAGAGATTGAAATGAGCACAGATAAAGTTCCTTAAGCCAAATATGGAATAGACAAGAGCTACTCCTTGCTCAACGAAATGGACCCAACACCCCATATTAAACACCTACGAATGTACCTGACTAGTAAGTATCGTAAAACCTATGGATTGCTATGTCTCCAAAAGAGAATCAAGCGTGTGTACAGCGGCATAAACGCAGGAGTGATAGGATTGGAGAGGTTCGGTGAGCAAATGAAGACCCTTTGAAGTCATATTGCATGGTACCCATTCCACGGGTCTCAACTCTCCAGGTTTAAGGGATTCTTCCTTCAGCTGAAACATGCATGTGGAACCCAGAGTATGATCAACCGTGTGATCGGGAGTCATGTTCAAATATTTCTCAGTTCTCATACCCTGGTACTCGGGTGCAATATTCTAGACGCTATACTAACACTCTCCTGACTTGGAGAGTCAATGCCTTTAACTTCCTGTTTGACCCAGTTTGCAAATTCCGCGGAAGATGTACAGGAATAGGGAGAACCAATGAGAGACTAGCTGGAGGTGTCTGGACGGGCAAATTTAACTCTCATTTCCCACCAGGAAGAGGAATTATCCAAAGGCTCAGCGTGCCATGCCGGAACCAGATTAGGGCCTGAAGCAATCATGTGGTGTTGCGGCCAGCTCACAAGAAAGCGAGTTGAAGAAAGGAGCTCAGGGGCACTGTAATTCACAAACCTGCAGAGTTATAAATGACAGCTATCGTCCAAAAATATACTGAAGTAAGGCTGCCAAGAGGACTTGAAAGCGGGGCAGAATTGCAAGAAACCGATTTCAAGAGGTAGACAGGAATTGCATTTAAAGCATAGGAAAAGAGGCAGAACGTCGACAATGATGCACTTGGCCAAAAAGGGCGTATGCGTTTTTTCCTGAATATATTCAGGGAAAAACGCATACGCCCCTTTTGGCCAAGCAAGCAAGCTTGCAAAGGAAATCAGCACTACAATGAAGTCTCACTTCCCCCCGGACAAAAGGGCCATCTGAAAAAAGTGTAAAATCCAGAAAGGCAGGACAGGCCATGGAGAACAGGGAGCCTTGTTATGCTGATGGGCGGGATGTCAATTGCCAACAGCCACTTGGGAGAAGTGTATGGTGTTTCCTGAAACATCTAAGAAACAAAGCAACAGAGCCTAGGGCACTTCCACTTATGGTCCTATAGCTTAGGGAAATTAAAATCAAAAAGACACAGCCACCCCAAAGTTTGGGACGGCTCTGTTTACAAGAAACTCATTTACGGGACAAGTTCAATAACGCAGAAAGTGAAAAATGGATAAAGAAGTTTTGGTACTTACGTACAATGCAATATCACTCAGCAATGAAATCTATGTCATCAGGCCCATGCAGCATAATGAGTGGATTCAGGTATGATGATTCTAACTGAAATAAGTCACAAGAAAATGAAACATCATAAGATATCATTAATACACGGAATGTAAACTTGGCTACACAAGAACTGGATTACAAAACACAACAGGGTCTCAAATTTAGAAAAACAACTTATGCTTGCTTAAGGGGAAAGGTGAGTTGGGGTGCTGCATAAAACCAGAGATTGAAATGAGCACAGATAAAGTTCCTTAAGCCAAATATGTAATACACAAGAGCTACTCCTTGCTCAACGAAATGGACTCAACACCCCATATTAAACGCCTAAGAATGTACCTGACTAGTAAGTATCTTAAAACCTATGGATCGCTATGTCTCCAAAAGAGAATCAAGCGTGTGTACGGGGGCATAAACGCAGCAGTGATAGGATTGGAGAGGTTCGGTGAGCAAATGAAGACCCTTTGAAGTCATATTGCATGGTACCCATTCCACAGGTCTCAACTCTCCAGGTTTAAGGGATTCTTCCTTCAGCTAAATCCTGCATGTGGAACCCAGAGTATGATCAACCGTGTGATCGGGAGACGTGTTCCAATATGTCTCAGTTCTCGTCCCCTGGTACTCGGGTGCAATATTCCAGACGCTTTACTAACACTCTCCCGACTTGGAGAGTCAGTGCCTTTAACCTCCTGTTTGGCCCAGTTTGCAATTTCTGCGGAAGATGAACAGGAATAGGGAGAACCAATGAGAGACTAGCTGGAGGTGTCTGGACGGGCAAATTTAACTCTCATTTCCCACCAGGAAGAGGAATTAACCAAAGGCTCAGCATGCCGTGCCGGAACCAGATTAGGGCCTGAAGCAATCCTGCGATGTTGCGGCCAGCTCACAAGAAAGCGAGTTGAAGAAAGGAGCTCAGGGGCACTGTAATTCACAAACCTGCAGAGTTATAAATGACAGCTATCGTCCAAAAATATACTGAAGTAAGGCTGCCAAGAGGACTTGACAGCGGGGCAGAATTGCAGGAAACCGATTTCAGGAGGTAGACTGGAATTGCATTTAAAGCATAGGAAAAGAGGCAGAACGTCCACAATGATGCACTTGCCCAAAAAGGGCGTATGCGTTTTTTCCTGAATATATTCAGGAAAAAACGCATATGCCCTTTTTAGCCAACCAAGCAAGCTTGCAAAGGGAATCTGCACTACAATGAAGTCTCACTTCCCCCCGGTCAAAAGGGCCATCTGAAAAAAGTGTAAAATCCAGAAAGGCAGGACAGGCCATGGAGAACTGGGAGCCTTGTTATGTTGATGGGCGGGATGTAAATTGCCAACAGCCACTCGGGAGAAGTGTATGGTGTTTCCTGAAACATCTAAAAAACAAAGCAACAGAGCCTAGGTTAATTCCCCTTATGGTCCCATTGCTTAGGGAAATTAAAATCAAAAAGACACAGCCACCCCAAAGTTTGGGACGGCTCTGTTTACAAGAACCTCGTTTACGGGACAAGTTCAGTATCGCAGAAAGAGAAAAATGGATAAAGAAGTTGTGGTACTTACGTACAATGCAATATCACTCAGCAATGAAATCTATGTCATCAGGCCCATGCAGCATAATGAGTGGATTCAGGTATGATGATTCTAACTGAAATAAGTCACAAGAAAAAGAAACATCATAAGATATCACTAATACACGGAATGTAAACTTGGCTACACAGGAACTGAATTTCAAAACAGAACATGGTCCCAAATTTAGAAAACCAACTTATGCTTGCTTAAGGGGAAAGGTGAGTTGGGGTGCTGCATAAAACCAGAGATTGAAATGAGCACAGATAAAGTTCCTTAAGCCAAATATGTAATAGACAAGAGCTACTCCTTGCTCAACGAAATGGACTCAAAACCCCATATTAAACGCCTAATAATGTACCTGACTAGTAAGTATCTTAAAACCTATGGATTGCTATGTCTCTGAAAGTGAATCAATCGTGAGTACAGGGGCAAAAACGCAGCAGTGATAGGATTGGAGAGTTTTGGTGAGCAAATGAAGACCCTTTGAAGTCATATTGCATGGTACCCATTCCACGGGTCTCAACTCTCCAGGTTTAAGGGATTCTTCCTTCAGCTAAAACATGCATGTGGAACCCAGAGTATGATCAACCGTGTGATCGGGAGACGTGTTGAAATATGTCTCAGTTCTCGTCCCCTGGTACTCGGGTGCAACATTCCAGACGCTTTACTAACTCTCTCCCAACTTGGAGAGTCAGTGCCTTTAACCTCCTGTTTGGCCCAGTTTGCAAATTCCGCGGAAGATGAACAGGAATAGGGAGAACCAATGAGAGACTAGCTGGAGGTGTCTGGACGTGCAAATTTAACTCTCATTTCCCACCAGGAAGAGGAATTAACCAAAGGCTCAGCATGCCGTGCCGGAACCAGATTAGGGCCTGAAGCAATCCTGCGGTGTTGCGGGCAGCTCACAAGAAAGTGAGTTGAAGAAAGGAGCTCAGGGGCACTGTAATTCACAAACCTGCAGAGTTATAAATGACAGCTATCGTCCAAAAATATACTGAAGTAAGGCTGCCAAGAGGACTTGAAAGCGGGGCAGAATTGCAGGAAACCGATTTCAGGAGGTAGACTGGAATTGCATTTAAAGCATAGGAAAAGAGGCAGAACATCGACAATGATGCACTTGGCCAAAGAGGGCGTATGCGTTTTCTCCTGAATATATTCAGGAAAAAACGCATACGCCCTCTTTGGCCAACCAAGCAAGCTTGCAAAGGAAATCTGCACTACAATGAAGTCTCACTTCCCCCCGGTCAAAAGGGCCATCTGAAAAAAGTGTAAAATCCAGAAAGGCAGGACAGGCCATGGAGAACTGGGAGCCTTGTTATGCTGATGGGTGGGATAAAAATTGCCAACAGCCACTTGGGAGAAGTGTATGGTGTTTCCTGAAACATCTGAAAAACAAAGCAACAGAGCCTAGGGCACTTCCACTTATGGTCCTATAGCTTAGGGAAATTAAAATCAAAAAGACACAGCCACCCCAAAGTTTGGGACGTCTCTGTTTACAAGAACCTCGTTTACGGTACAAGTTCAATATTGCAGAAAACGAAAAATGGATAAAGAAGTTGTGGTACTTACACACAAGGCAATATCACTCAGCAATGAAATCTATGTCATCAGGCCCGTAGCAGCATAATGAGTGGATTCAGGTATGATGATTCTAACTGAAATAAGTCACACAGAAAAACAAACATCATAAGATATCACTAATACACGGAATGTAAACTTGGCTACACAGGAACTGAATTACAAAACAGAACAGGGTATCAAATATAGAAAACCAACTTATGCTTGCTTAAGGGAAAGGTGAGTTGGGGTGCTGCATAAAACCAGAGACTGAAATGAGCACAGATAAAGTTCCTTAAGCCAAATATGTAATAGACAAGAGCTACTCCTTGCTCAACGAAATGGACTCAACACCCCATATTAAACGCCTAAGAATGTACCTGACTAGTAAGTATCTTAAAACGTATGGATTGCTATGTCTCCGAAAGAGAATCAAGTGCATGTACAGGGGCATAAACGCAGCAGTGATAGGATTGGAGAGGTTCGGTGAGCAAATGAAGACCCTTTGAAGTCATATTGCATGGTACCCATTCCAAGGGTCTCAACTCTCCAGGTTTAAGGGATTCTTCCTTCAGCTAAATCATGCATGTGGAACCCAGAGTATGATCAACCGTGTGATCGGGAGACGTGTTCCAATATGTCTCAGTTCTCGTCCCCTGGTACTCGGGTGCAACATTCCAGGCGCTTTACTAACACTCTCCCGACTTGGAGAGTCAGTGCCTTTAACCTCCTGTTTGGCCCAGTTTGCAATTTCTGCGGAAGATGATCAGGAATAGGGAGAACCAATGAGAGACTAGCTGGAGGTGTCTGGACGGGCAAATTTAACTCTCATTTCCCACCAGGGAGAGGAATTAACCAAAGGCTCAGCGTGCCGTGCCGGAACCAGATTAGGGGCTGAAGCAATCCTGCGGTGTTGCGGCCAGCTCACAAGAAAGCGAGTTGAAGAAAGGAGCTCAGGGGCACTGTAATTCACGAACCTGCAGAGTTATAAATGACAGCTATCGTCCAAAATTATACTGAAGTAAGGCTGCCAAGAGGACTTGAAAGCGGGGCAGAATTGCAGGAAACCGATTTCAGGAGGTAGACTGGAATTGCATTTAAAGCATAGGAAAAGAGGCAGAACGTCGACAATGATGCACTTGGCCAAAAAGGGCGTATGCGTTTTTTCCTGAATATAATCAGGAAAAAACGCATACGCCCTTTTTGGCCAACCAAGCAAGCTTGCAAAGGAAATCTGCACTACAATGAAGTCTCACTTCCCCCTGGTGAAAAGGGCCATCTGAAATAATTGTAAAATCCAGAAAGGCAGGACAGGCCATGGAGAACTGGGAGCCTTGTTATGCTGATGGGCGGGATGTAAATTGCCAACAGCCACTCGGGAGAAGTGTATGGTGTTTCCTGAAACATCTAAAAAACAAAGCAACAGAGCCTAGGGCACTTCCACTTATGGCCCTAGAGCTTAGGGAAATTAAAATCAAAAAGACACAGCCACCCCAAAGTTTGGGACGGCTCTGTTTACAAGAACCTCGTTTACGGTGTAAGTTCAATATCTCAGAAAGTGAAAAATAGATAAAGAAGTTGTGGTACTTACGTACAATGCAATATCACTCAGCAATGAAATCTATGTCATCAGGCCCTTAGCAGCATAATGAGTGGATTCAGGTATGATGATTCTAACTGAAATAAGTCACACAGAAAAAGAAACATCATAAGATATCACTAATACACGGAATGTAAACTTGGCTACAAAGGAACTGAATTTCAAAACAGAACATGGTCCCAAATTTAGAAAATCAACTTATGCTTGCATAAGGGGAAAGGTGAGTTGGGGTGCTGCATAAAACCAGAGATTGAAATGAGCACAAATAAAGTTCCTTAAGCCAAATACGTAATAGACAAGAGCTACTCCTTGCTCAATGAAATGGACTCAAAACCCCATATTAAACGCCTAAGAATGTACCTGACTAGTAATATCTTAAAATCTATGGATTGCTATGTCTCCGAAAGAGAATCAAGCATGTGTAGAGGGGCATAAACGCAGCAGTGATAGGATTTGAGAGGTTTGGTGAGCAAACGAAGACCCTTTGAAGTCATATTGCATGGTACCCATTCCACGGGTCTCAACTCTCGAGGTTTAAGGGATTCTTCCTTCAGCTAAAACATGCATGTGGAACCCAGAGTATGATCAACCGTGTGATCGGGAGACGTGTTGAAATATGTCTCAGTTCTCGTCCCCTGGTACTCGGGTGCAACATTCCAGATGCTTTACTAACACTCTCCCGACTTGGAGAGTCAGTGCCTTTAACCTCCTGTTTGGCCCAGTTTGCAAATTCCGCGGAAGATGAACAGGAATAGGGAGAACCAATGAGAGACTAGCTGGAGGTGTCTGGACGGGAAAATTTAACTCTCATTTCCCACCAGGAAGAGGAATTAACCAAAGGCTCAGCGTGCCATGCCGGAACCAGATTAGGGCCTGAAGCAATCCTGCGGTGTTGCGGCCAGCTCACAAGAAAGCGAGTTGAAGAAAGGAGCTCAGGGGCACTGTAATTCACAAACCTGCAGAGTTATAAATGACAGCTATCATCCAAAAATATACTGAAGTAAGGCTGCCAAGAGGACTTGAAAGCCGGGCAGAATTGCAGGAAACCGATTTCAGGAGGTAGACTGGAATTGCATTTAAAGCATAGGAAAAGAGGCAGAAGGTCGACAATGATGCACTTGGCCAAAAAGGGCGTATGCGTTTTTTCCTGAATATATTCAGGAAAAAACGCATACGCCCTTTTTGGCCAACCAAGCAAGCTTGCAAAGGAAATCTGCACTACAATGAAGTCTCACTTCCCCCCCGTCAAAAGGGCCATCTGAAAAAAGTGTAAAATCCAGAAAGGCAGGACAGGCCATGGAGAACTGGGAGCCTTGTTATGCTGATGGGCGGGATGTAAATTGCCAACAGCCACTCGGGAGAAGTGTATGGTGTTTCCTGAAACATCTAAAAAACAAAGCAACAGAGCCTAGGGCACTTCCACTTATGGTCCTGCAGCTTAGGGAAATTAAAATCAAAAAGACACAGCCACCCCAAAGTTTGGGATGGCTCTGTTTACAAGAAACTCGTTTACGGTACAAGTTCAATATCGCATAAAGCGAAAAATGGATAAAGAAGTTGTGGTACTTACGTACAATGCAATATCACTCAGCAATGACATCTATGTCATCAGGCCCATAGCAGCATAATGAGTGGATTCAGGTATGATGATTCTAACTGAAATAAGTCACACAGAAAAAGAAACATCATAAGATATCACTAATACACGGAATGTAAACTTGGCTACACAGGAACTGAATTTCAAAACAGAACATGGTCCCAAATTTAGAAAATCAACTTATGCTTGCTTAAGGGGAAAGGTGAGTTGGGGTGCTGCATAAAACCAGAGATTGAAATGAGCACAGATAAAGTTCCTTAAGCCAAATATGTAATAGACAAGAGCTACTCCTTGCTCAACGAAATGGACTCAAAACCCCATATTAAACGCCTAATAATGTACCTGACTAGTAAGTATCTTAAAACCTATGGATTGCTATGTCTCTGAAAGTGAATCAATCGTGAGTACAGGGGCAAAAACGCAGCAGTGATAGGATTGGAGAGTTTTGGTGAGCAAATGAAGACCCTTTGAAGTCATATTGCATGGTACCCATTCCACGGGTCTCAACTCTCCAGGTTTAAGGGATTCTTCCTTCAGCTAAAACATGCATGTGGAACCCAGAGTATGATCAACCGTGTGATCGGGAGACGTGTTGAAATATGTCTCAGTTCTCGTCCCCTGGGACTCGGGTGCAACATTCCAGATGCTTTACTAACACTCTCCCGACTTGGAGAGTCAGTGCCTTTAACCTCCTGTTTGGCCCAGTTTGCAAATTCCGCGGAAGATGAACAGGAATAGGGAGAACCAATGAGAGACTAGCTGGAGGTGTCTGGACGGGAAAATTTAACTCTCATTTCCCACCAGGAAGAGGAATTAACCAAAGGCTCAGCGTGCCATGCCGGAACCAGATTAGGGCCTGAAGCAATCCTGCGGTGTTGCGGCCAGCTCACAAGAAAGCGAGTTGAAGAAAGGAGCTCAGGGGCACTGTAATTCACAAACCTGCAGAGTTATAAATGACAGTTATCATCCAAAAATATACTGAAGTAAGGCTGCCAAGAGGACTTGAAAGCCGGGCAGAATTGCAGGAAACCGATTTCAGGAGGTAGACTGGAATTGCATTTAAAGCATAGGAAAAGAGGCAGAAGGTCGACAATGATGCACTTGGCCAAAAAGGGCGTATGCGTTTTTTCCTGAATATATTCAGGAAAAAACGCATACGCCCTTTTTGGCCAACCAAGCAAGCTTGCAAAGGAAATCTGCACTACAATGAAGTCTCACTTCCCCCCCGTCAAAAGGGCCATCTGAAAAAAGTGTAAAATCCAGAAAGGCAGGACAGGCCATTGAGAACTGGGAGCCTTGTTATGCTGATGGGCGGGATGTAAATTGCCAACAGCCACTCGGGAGAAGTGTATGGTGTTTCCTGAAACATCTAAAAAACAAAGCAACAGAGCCTAGGGCACTTCCACTTATGGTCCTGCAGCTCAGGGAAATTAAAATCAAAAAGACACAGCCACCCCAAAGTTTGCGATGGCTCTGTTTACAAGAAACTCGTTTACGGTACAAGTTCAATATCGCATAAAGCGAAAAATGGATAAAGAAGTTGTGGTACTTACGTACAATGCAATATCACTCAGCAATGACATCTATGTCATCAGGCCCATAGCAGCATAATGAGTGGATTCAGGTATGATGATTCTAACTGAAATAAGTCACACAGAAAAAGAAACATCATAAGATATCACTAATACACGGAATGTAAACTTGGCTACACAGGAACTGAATTTCAAAACAGAACATGGTCCCAAATTTAGAAAACCAACTTATGCTTGCTTAAGGGGAAAGGTGAGTTGGGGTGCTGCATAAAACCAGAGATTGAAATGAGCACAGATAAAGTTCCTTAAGCCAAATATGTAATAGACAAGAGCTACTCCTTGCTCAACGAAATGGACTCAAAACCCCATATTAAACGCCTAATAATGTACCTGACTAGTAAGTATCTTAAAACCTATGGATTGCTATGTCTCTGAAAGTGAATCAATCGTGAGTACAGGGGCAAAAACGCAGCAGTGATAGGATTGGAGAGTTTTGGTGAGCAAATGAAGACCCTTTGAAGTCATATTGCATGGTACCCATTCCACGGGTCTCAACTCTCCAGGTTTTAGGGATTCTTCCTTCAGCTAAAACATGCATGTGGAACCCAGAGTATGATCAACCGTGTGATCGGGAGACGTGTTGAAATATGTCTCAGTTCTCGTCCCCTGGTACTCGGGTGCAACATTCCAGATGCTTTACTAACACTCTCCCGACTTGGAGAGTCAGTGCCTTTAACCTCCTGTTTGGCCCAGTTTGCAAATTCCGCGGAAGATGAACAGGAATAGGGAGAACCAATGAGAGACTAGCTGGAGGTGTCTGGACGGGAAAATTTAACTCTCATTTCCCACCAGGAAGAGGAATTAAGCAAAGGCTCAGCGTGCCATGCCGGAACCAGATTAGGGCCTGAAGCAATCCTGCGGTGTTGCGGCCAGCTCACAAGAAAGCGAGTTGAAGAAAGGAGCTCAGGGGCACTGTAATTCACAAACCTGCAGAGTTATAAATGACAGCTATCATCCAAAAATATACTGAAGTAAGGCTGCCAAGAGGACTTGAAAGCCGGGCAGAATTGCAGGAAACCGATTTCAGGAGGTAGACTGGAATTGCATTTAAAGCATAGGAAAAGAGGCAGAAGGTCGACAATGATGCACTTGGCCAAAAAGGGCGTATGCGTTTTTTCCTGAATATATTCAGGAAAAAACGCATACGCCCTTTTTGGCCAACCAAGCAAGCTTGCAAAGGAAATCTGCACTACAATGAAGTCTCACTTCCCCCCCGTCAAAAGGGCCATCTGAAAAAAGTGTAAAATCCAGAAAGGCAGGACAGGCCATGGAGAACTGGGAGCCTTGTTATGCTGATGGGCGGGATGTAAATTGCCAACAGCCACTCGGGAGAAGTGTATGGTGTTTCCTGAAACATCTAAAAAACAAAGCAACAGAGCCTAGGGCACTTCCACTTATGGTCCTATAGCTCAGGGAAATTAAAATCCAAAAGACACAGCCACCCCAAAGTTTGGGATGGCTCTGTTTACAAGAAACTCGTTTACGGTACAAGTTCAATATCGCATAAAGCGAAAAATGGATAAAGAAGTTGTGGTACTTACGTACAATGCAATATCACTCAGCAATGACATCTATGTCATCAGGCCCATAGCAGCATAATGAGTGGATTCAGGTATGATGATTCTAACTGAAATAAGTCACACAGAAAAAGAAACATCATAAGATATCACTAATACACGGAATGTAAACTTGGCTACACAGGAACTGAATTTCAAAACAGAACAGGGTCCCAAATTTAGAAAATCAACTTATGCTTGCTTAAGGGGAAAGGTGAGTTGGGGTGCTGCATAAAACCAGAGATTGAAATGAGCACAGATAAAGTTCCTTAAGCCAAATATGTAATAGACAAGAGCTACTCCTTGCTCAACGAAATGGACTCAAAACCCCATATTAAACGCCTAATAAAGTACCTGACTAGTAAGTATCTTAAAACCTATGGATTGCTATGTCTCTGAAAGTGAATCAATCGTGAGTACAGGGGCAAAAACGCAGCAGTGATAGGATTGGAGAGTTTTGGTGAGCAAATGAAGACCCTTTGAAGTCATATTGCGTGGTACCCATTCCACGGGTCTCAACTCTCCAGGTTTAAGGGATTCTTCCTTCAGCTAAAACATGCATGTGGAACCCAGAGTATGATCAACCGTGTGATCGGGAGACGTGTTGAAATATGTCTCAGTTCTCGTCCCCTGGGACTCGGGTGCAACATTCCAGATGCTTTACTAACACTCTCCCGACTTGGAGAGTCAGTGCCTTTAACCTCCTGTTTGGCCCAGTTTGCAAATTCCGCGGAAGATGAACAGGAATAGGGAGAACCAATGAGAGACTAGCTGGAGGTGTCTGGACGGGAAAATTTAACTCTCATTTCCCACCAGGAAGAGGAATTAACCAAAGGCTCAGCGTGCCATGCTGGAACCAGATTAGGGCCTGAAGCAATCCTGCGGTGTTGCGGCCAGCTCACAAGAAAGCGAGTTGAAGAAAGGAGCTCAGGGGCACTGTAATTCACAAACCTGCAGAGTTATAAATGACAGCTATCATCCAAAAATATACTGAAGTAAGGCTGCCAAGAGGACTTGAAAGCCGGGCAGAATTGCAGGAAACCGATTTCAGGAGGTAGACTGGAATTGCATTTAAAGCATAGGAAAAGAGGCAGAAGGTCGACAATGATGCACTTGGCCAAAAAGGGCGTATGCGTTTTTTCCTGAATATATTCAGGAAAAAACGCATACGCCCTTTTTGGCCAACCAAGCAAGCTTGCAAAGGAAATCTGCACTACAATGAAGTCTCACTTCCCCCCCGTCAAAAGGGCCATCTGAAAAAAGTGTAAAATCCAGAAAGGCAGGACAGGCCATGGAGAACTGGGAGCCTTGTTATGCTGATGGGCGGGATGTAAATTGCCAAGAGCCACTCGGGAGAAGTGTATGGTGTTTCCTGAAACATCTAAAAAACAAAGCAACAGAGCCTAGGGCACTTCCACTTATGGTCCTATAGCTCAGGGAAATTAAAATCCAAAAGACACAGCCACCCCAAAGTTTGGGATGGCTCTGTTTACAAGAAACTCGTTTACGGTACAAGTTCAATATCGCATAAAGTGAAAAATGGATAAAGAAGTTGTGGTACTTACGTACAATGCAATATCACTCAGCAATGACATCTATGTCATCAGGCCCATAGCAGCATAATGAGTGGATTCAGGTATGATGATTCTAACTGAAATAAGTCACACAGAAAAAGAAACATCATAAGATATCACTAATACACGGAATGTAAACTTGGCTACACAGGAACTGAATTTCAAAACAGAACAGGGTCCCAAATTTAGAAAATCAACTTATGCTTGCTTAAGGGGAAAGGTGAGTTGGGGTGCTGCATAAAACCAGAGATTGAAATGAGCACAGATAAAGTTCCTTAAGCCAAATATGTAATAGACAAGAGCTACTCCTTGCTCAACGAAATGGACTCAAAACCCCATATTAAACGCCTAATAATGTACCTGACTAGTAAGTATCTTAAAACCTATGGATTGCTATGTCTCTGAAAGTGAATCAATCGTGAGTACAGGGGCAAAAACGCAGCAGTGATAGGATTGGAGAGTTTTGGTGAGCAAATGAAGACCCTTTGAAGTCATATTGCGTGGTACCCATTCCACGGGTCTCAACTCTCCAGGTTTAAGGGATTCTTCCTTCAGCTAAAACATGCATGTGGAACCCAGAGTATGATCAACCGTGTGATCGGGAGACGTGTTGAAATATGTCTCAGTTCTCGTCCCCTGGGACTCGGGTGCAACATTCCAGATGCTTTACTAACACTCTCCCGACTTGGAGAGTCAGTGCCTTTAACCTCCTGTTTGGCCCAGTTTGCAAATTCCGTGGAAGATGAACAGGAATAGGGAGAACCAATGAGAGACTAGCTGGAGGTGTCTGGACGGGAAAATTTAACTCTCATTTCCCACCAGGAAGAGGAATTAACCAAAGGCTCAGCGTGCCATGCCGGAACCAGATTAGGGCCTGAAGCAATCCTGCGGTGTTGCGGCCAGCTCACAAGAAAGCGAGTTGAAGAAAGGAGCTCAGGGGCACTGTAATTCACAAACCTGCAGAGTTATAAATGACAGCTATCATCCAAAAATATACTGAAGTAAGGCTGCCAAGAGGACTTGAAAGCCGGGCAGAATTGCAGGAAACCGATTTCAGGAGGTAGACTGGAATTGCATTTAAAGCATAGGAAAAGAGGCAGAAGGTCGACAATGATGCACTTGGCCAAAAAGGGCGTATGCGTTTTTTCCTGAATATATTCAGGAAAAAACGCATACGCCCTTTTTGGCCAACCAAGCAAGCTTGCAAAGGAAATCTGCACTACAATGAAGTCTCACTTCCCCCCCGTCAAAAGGGCCATCTGAAAAAAGTGTAAAATCCAGAAAGGCAGGACAGGCCATGGAGAACTGGGAGCCTTGTTATGCTGATGGGCGGGATGTAAATTGCCAACAGCCACTCGGGAGAAGTGTATGGTGTTTCCTGAAACATCTAAAAAACAAAGCAACAGAGCCTAGGGCACTTCCACTTATGGTCCTGCAGCTTAGGGAAATTAAAATCAAAAAGACACAGCCACCCCAAAGTTTGGGATGGCTCTGTTTACAAGAAACTCGTTTACGGTACAAGTTCAATATCGCATAAAGCGAAAAATGGATAAAGAAGTTGTGGTACTTACGTACAATGCAATATCACTCAGCAATGACATCTATGTCATCAGGCCCATAGCAGCATAATGAGTGGATTCAGGTATGATGATTCTAACTGAAATAAGTCACACAGAAAAAGAAACATCATAAGATATCACTAATACACGGAATGTAAACTTGGCTACACAGGAACTGAATTTCAAAACAGAACATGGTCCCAAATTTAGAAAATCAACTTATGCTTGCTTAAGGGGAAAGGTGAGTTGGGGTGCTGCATAAAACCAGAGGTTGAAATGAGCACAGATAAAGTTCCTTAAGCCAAATATGTAATAGACAAGAGCTACTCCTTGCTCAACGAAATGGACTCAAAACCCCATATTAAACGCCTAATAATGTACCTGACTAGTAAGTATCTTAAAACCTATGGATTGCTATGTCTCTGAAAGTGAATCAATCGTGAGTACAGGGGCAAAAACGCAGCAGTGATAGGATTGGAGAGTTTTGGTGAGCAAATGAAGACCCTTTGAAGTCATATTGCATGGTACCCATTCCACGGGTCTCAACTCTCCAGGTTTAAGGGATTCTTCCTTCAGCTAAAACATGCATGTGGAACCCAGAGTATGATCAACCGTGTGATCGGGAGACGTGTTGAAATATGTCTCAGTTCTCGTCCCCTGGGACTCGGGTGCAACATTCCAGATGCTTTACTAACACTCTCCCGACTTGGAGAGTCAGTGCCTTTAACCTCCTGTTTGGCCCAGTTTGCAAATTCCGCGGAAGATGAACAGGAATAGGGAGAACCAATGAGAGACTAGCTGGAGGTGTCTGGACGGGAAAATTTAACTCTCATTTCCCACCAGGAAGAGGAATTAACCAAAGGCTCAGCGTGCCATGCCGGAACCAGATTAGGGCCTGAAGCAATCCTGCGGTGTTGCGGCCAGCTCACAAGAAAGCGAGTTGAAGAAAGGAGCTCAGGGGCACTGTAATTCACAAACCTGCAGAGTTATAAATGATAGCTATCATCCAAAAATATACTGAAGTAAGGCTGCCAAGAGGACTTGAAAGCCGGGCAGAATTGCAGGAAACCGATTTCAGGAGGTAGACTGGAATTGCATTTAAAGCATAGGAAAAGAGGCAGAAGGTCGACAATGATGCACTTGGCCAAAAAGGGCGTATGCGTTTTTTCCTGAATATATTCAGGAAAAAACGCATACGCCCTTTTTGGCCAACCAAGCAAGCTTGCAAAGGAAATCTGCACTACAATGAAGTCTCACTTCCCCCCCGTCAAAAGGGCCATCTGAAAAAAGTGTAAAATCCAGAAAGGCAGGACAGGCCATGGAGAACTGGGAGCCTTGTTATGCTGATGGGCGGGATGTAAATTGCCAACAGCCACTCGGGAGAAGTGTATGGTGTTTCCTGAAACATCTAAAAAACAAAGCAACAGAGCCTAGGGCACTTCCACTTATGGTCTTGCAGCTTAGGGAAATTAAAATCAAAAAGACACAGCCACCCCAAAGTTTGCGATGGCTCTGTTTACAAGAAACTCGTTTACGGTACAAGTTCAATATCGCATAAAGCGAAAAATGGATAAAGAAGTTGTGGTACTTACGTACAATGCAATATCACTCAGCAATGACATCTATGTCATCAGGCCCATAGCAGCATAATGAGTGGATTCAGGTATGATGATTCTAACTGAAATAAGTCACACAGAAAAAGAAACATCATAAGATATCACTAATACACGGAATGTAAACTTGGCTACACAGGAACTGAATTTCAAAACAGAACATGGTCCCAAATTTAGAAAATCAACTTATGCTTGCTTAAGGGGAAAGGTGACTTGGGGTGCTGCATAAAACCAGAGATTGAAATGAGCACAGATAAAGTTCCTTAAGCCAAATATGTAATAGACAAGAGCTACTCCTTGCTCAACGAAATGGACTCAAAACCCCATATTAAACGCCTAATCATGTACCTGACTAGTAAGTATCTTAAAACCTATGGATTGCTATGTCTCTGAAAGTGAATCAATCGTGAGTACAGGGGCAAAAACGCAGCAGTGATAGGATTGGAGAGTTTTGGTGAGCACATGAAGACCCTTTGAAGTCATATTGCATGGTACCCATTCCACGGGTCTCAACTCTCCAGGTTTAAGGGATTCCTCCTTCAGCTAAAACATGCATGTGGAACCCAGAGTATGATCAACCGTGTGATCGGGAGACGTGTTGAAATATGTCTCAGTTCTCGTCCCCTGGTACTCGGGTGCAACATTCCAGATGCTTTACTAACACTCTCCCGACTTGGAGAGTCAGTGCCTTTAACCTCCTGTTTGGCCCAGTTTGCAAATTCCGCGGAAGATGAACAGGAATAGGGAGAACCAATGAGAGACTAGCTGGAGGTGTCTGGACGGGAAAATTTAACTCTCATTTCCCACCAGGAAGAGGAATTAACCAAAGGCTCAGCGTGCCATGCCGGAACCAGATTAGGGCCTGAAGCAATCCTGCGGTGTTGCGGCCAGCTCACAAGAAAGCGAGTTGAAGAAAGGAGCTCAGGGGCACTGTAATTCACAAACCTGCAGAGTTATAAATGACAGCTATCATCCAAAAATATACTGAAGTAAGGCTGCCAAGAGGACTTGAAAGCCGGGCAGAATTGCAGGAAACCGATTTCAGGAGGTAGACTGGAATTGCATTTAAAGCATAGGAAAAGAGGCAGAAGGTCGACAATGATGCACTTGGCCAAAAAGGGCGTATGCGTTTTTTCCTGAATATATTCAGGAAAAAACGCATACGCCCTTTTTGGCCAACCAAGCAAGCTTGCAAAGGAAATCTGCACTACAATGAAGTCTCACTTCCCCCCCGTCAAAAGGGCCATCTGAAAAAAGTGTAAAATCCAGAAAGGCAGGACAGGCCATGGAGAACTGGGAGCCTTGTTATGCTGATGGGCGGGATGTAAATTGCCAACAGCCACTCGGGAGAAGTGTATGGTGTTTCCTGAAACATCTAAAAAACAAAGCAACAGAGCCTAGGGCACTTCCACTTATGGTCCTGCAGCTTAGGGAAATTAAAATCAAAAAGACTCAGCCACCCCAAAGTTTGGGATGGCTCTGTTTACAAGAAAATCGTTTACGGTACAAGTTCAATATCGCATAAAGCGAAAAATGGATAAAGAAGTTGTGGTACTTACGTACAATGCAATATCACTCAGCAATGACATCTATGTCATCAGGCCCATAGCAGCATAATGAGTGGATTCAGGTATGATGATTCTAACTGAAATAAGTCACACAGAAAAAGAAACATCATAAGATATCACTAATACACGGAATGTAAACTTGGCTACACAGGAACTGAATTTCAAAACAGAACATGGTCCCAAATTTAGAAAATCAACTTATGCTTGCTTAAGGGGAAAGGTGACTTGGGGTGCTGCATAAAACCAGAGATTGAAATGAGCACAGATAAAGTTCCTTAAGCCAAATATGTAATAGACAAGAGCTACTCCTTGCTCAACGAAATGGACTCAAAACCCCATATTAAACGCCTAATCATGTACCTGACTAGTAAGTATCTTAAAACCTATGGATTGCTATGTCTCTGAAAGTGAATCAATCGTGAGTACAGGGGCAAAAACGCAGCAGTGATAGGATTGGAGAGTTTTGGTGAGCAAATGAAGACCCTTTGAAGTCATATTGCATGGTACCCATTCCACGGGTCTCAACTCTCCAGGTTTAAGGGATTCCTCCTTCAGCTAAAACATGCATGTGGAACCCAGAGTATGATCAACCGTGTGATCGGGAGACGTGTTGAAATATGTCTCAGTTCTCGTCCCCTGGTACTCGGGTGCAACATTCCAGATGCTTTACTAACACTCTCCCGACTTGGAGAGTCAGTGCCTTTAACCTCCTGTTTGGCCCAGTTTGCAAATTCCGCGGAAGATGAACAGGAATAGGGAGAACCAATGAGAGACTAGCTGGAGGTGTCTGGACGGGAAAATTTAACTCTCATTTCCCACCAGGAAGAGGAATTAACCAAAGGCTCAGCGTGCCATGCCGGAACCAGATTAGGGCCTGAAGCAATCCTGCGGTGTTGCGGCCAGCTCACAAGAAAGCGAGTTGAAGAAAGGAGCTCAGGGGCACTGTAATTCACAAACCTGCAGAGTTATAAATGACAGCTATCATCCAAAAATATACTGAAGTAAGGCTGCCAAGAGGACTTGAAAGCCGGGCAGAATTGCAGGAAACCGATTTCAGGAGGTAGACTGGAATTGCATTTAAAGCATAGGAAAAGAGGCAGAAGGTCGACAATGATGCACTTGGCCAAAAAGGGCGTATGCGTTTTTTCCTGAATATATTCAGGAAAAAACGCATACGCCCTTTTTGGCCAACCAAGCAAGCTTGCAAAGGAAATCTGCACTACAATGAAGTCTCACTTCCCCCCCGTCAAAAGGGCCATCTGAAAAAAGTGTAAAATCCAGAAAGGCAGGACAGGCCATGGAGAACTGGGAGCCTTGTTATGCTGATGGGCGGGATGTAAATTGCCAACAGCCACTCGGGAGAAGTGTATGGTGTTTCCTGAAACATCTAAAAAACAAAGCAACAGAGCCTAGGGCACTTCCACTTATGGTCCTATAGCTCAGGGAAATTAAAATCAAAAAGACACAGCCACCCCAAAGTTTGGGATGGCTCTGTTTACAAGAAACTCGTTTACGGTACAAGTTCAATATCGCATAAAGCGAAAAATGGATAAAGAAGTTGTGGTACTTACGTACAATGCAATATCACTCAGCAATGACATCTATGTCATCAGGCCCATAGCAGCATAATGAGTGGATTCAGGTATGATGATTCTAACTGAAATAAGTCACACAGAAAAAGAAACATCATAAGATATCACTAATACACGGAATGTAAACTTGGCTACACAGGAACTGAATTTCAAAACAGAACATGGTCCCAAATTTAGAAAATCAACTTATGCTTGCTTAAGGGGAAAGGTGACTTGGGGTGCTGCATAAAACCAGAGATTGAAATGAGCACAGATAAAGTTCCTTAAGCCAAATATGTAATAGACAAGAGCTACTCCTTGCTCAACGAAATGGACTCAAAACCCCATATTAAACGCCTAATCATGTACCTGACTAGTAAGTATCTTAAAACCTATGGATTGCTATGTCTCTGAAAGTGAATCAATCGTGAGTACAGGGGCAAAAACGCAGCAGTGATAGGATTGGAGAGTTTTGGTGAGCAAATGAAGACCCTTTGAAGTCATATTGCATGGTACCCATTCCACGGGTCTCAACTCTCCAGGTTTAAGGGATTCCTCCTTCAGCTAAAACATGCATGTGGAACCCAGAGTATGATCAACCGTGTGATCGGGAGACGTGTTGAAATATGTCTCAGTTCTCGTCCCCTGGTACTCGGGTGCAACATTCCAGATGCTTTACTAACACTCTCCCGACTTGGAGAGTCAGTGCCTTTAACCTCCTGTTTGGCCCAGTTTGCAAATTCCGCGGAAGATGAACAGGAATAGGGAGAACCAATGAGAGACTAGCTGGAGGTGTCTGGACGGGAAAATTTAACTCTCATTTCCCACCAGGAAGAGGAATTAACCAAAGGCTCAGCGTGCCATGCCGGAACCAGATTAGGGCCTGAAGCAATCCTGCGGTGTTGCGGCCAGCTCACAAGAAAGCGAGTTGAAGAAAGGAGCTCAGGGGCACTGTAATTCACAAACCTGCAGAGTTATAAATGACAGCTATCATCCAAAAATATACTGAAGTAAGGCTGCCAAGAGGACTTGAAAGCCGGGCAGAATTGCAGGAAACCGATTTCAGGAGGTAGACTGGAATTGCGTTTAAAGCATAGGAAAGGAGGCAGAACGTCGACAATGACGCACTTGGCCAAAAAGGGCGTATGCGTTTTTTCCTGAATATATTCAGGAAAAAACGCATACGCTCTTTTTGGCCAACCAAGCAAGCTTGCAAAGGAAATCTGCACTACAATGAAGTCTCACTTCCCCCCTGTCAAAAGGGCCATCTGAAAAAAGTGTAAAATCCAGAAAGGCAGGACAGGCCATGGAGAACTGGGAGCCTTGTTATGCTGATGGGCGGGATGTAAATTGCCAACAGCCACTCGGGAGAAGTGTATGGTGTTTCCTGAAACATCTAAAAAACAAAGCAACAGAGCCTAGGGCACTTCCACTTATGGTCCTATAGCTTAGGGAAATTAAAATCAAAAAGACACAGCCACCCCAAAGTTTGGGATGGCTCTGTTTACAAGAAAATCGTTTACGGTACAAGTTCAATATCGCATAAAGCGAAAAATGGATAAAGAAGTTGTGGTACTTACGTACAATGCAATATCACTCAGCAATGACATCTATGTCATCAGGCCCATAGCAGCATAATGAGTGGATTCAGGTATGATGATTCTAACTGAAATAAGTCACACAGAAAAAGAAACATCATAAGATATCACTAATACACGGAATGAAAACTTGGCTACACAGGAACTGAATTTCAAAACAGAACATGGTCCCAAATTTAGAAAATCAACTTATGCCTGCTTAAGGGGAAAGGTGAGTTGGGGTGCTGCATAAAACCAGAGATTGAAATGAGCACAGATAAAGTTCCTTAAGCCAAATATGTAATAGACAAGAGCTACTCCTTGCTCAACGAAATGGACTCAAAACCCCATATTAAACGCCTAATAATGTACCTGACTAGTAAGTATCTTAAAACCTATGGATTGCTATGTCTCTGAAAGTGAATCAATCGTGAGTACAGGGGCAAAAACGCAGCAGTGATAGGATTGGAGAGTTTTGGTGAGCAAATGAAGACCCTTTGAAGTCATATTGCATGGTACCCATTCCACGGGTCTCAACTCTCCAGGTTTAAGGGATTCTTCCTTCAGCTAAAACATGCATGTGGAACCCAGAGTATGATCAACCGTGTGATCGGGAGACGTGTTGAAATATGTCTCAGTTCTCGTCCCCTGGTACTTGGGTGCAACATTCCAGATGCTTTACTAACACTCTCCCGACTTGGAGAGTCAGTGCCTTTAACCTCCTGTTTGGCCCAGTTTGCAAATTCCGCGGAAGATGAACAGGAATAGGGAGAACCAATGAGAGACTAGCTGGAGGTGTCTGGACGGGAAAATTTAACTCTCATTTCCCACCAGGAAGAGGAATTAACCAAAGGCTCAGCGTGCCATGCCGGAACCAGATTAGGGCCTGAAGCAATCCTGCGGTGTTGCGGTCAGCTCACAAGAAAGCGAGTTGAAGAAAGGAGCTCAGGGGCACTGTAATTCACAAACCTGCAGAGCTATAAATGACAGCTATCATCCAAAAATATACTGAAGTAAGGCTGCCAAGAGGACTTGAAAGCCGGGCAGAATTGCAGGAAACCAATTTCAGGAGGTAGACTGGAATTGCATTTAAAGCATAGGAAAAGAGGCAGAAGGTCGACAATGATGCACTTGGCCAAAAAGGGCGTATGCGTTTTTTCCTGAATATATTCAGGAAAAAACGCATACGCCCTTTTTGGCCAACCAAGCAAGCTTGCAAAGGAAATCTGCACTACAATGAAGTCTCACTTCCCCCCCGTCAAAAGGGCCATCTGAAAAAAGTGTAAAATCCAGAAAGGCAGGACAGGCCATGGAGAACTGGGAGCCTTGTTATGCTGATGGGCGGGATGTAAATTGCCAACAGCCACTCGGGAGAAGTGTATGGTGTTTCCTGAAACATCTAAAAAACAAAGCAACAGAGCCTAGGGCACTTCCACTTATGGTCCTGCAGCTTAGGGAAATTAAAATCCAAAAGACACAGCCACCCCAAAGTTTGGGATGGCTCTGTTTACAAGAAACTCGTTTACGGTACAAGTTCAATATCGCATAAAGCGAAAAATGGATAAAGAAGTTGTGGTACTTACGTACAATGCAATATCACTCAGCAATGACATCTATGTCATCAGGCCCATAGCAGCATAATGAGTGGATTCAGGTATGATGATTCTAACTGAAATAAGTCACACAGAAAAAGAAACATCATAAGATATCACTAATACACGGAATGTAAACTTGGCTACACAGGAACTGAATTTCAAAACAGAACATGGTCCCAAATTTAGAAAACCAACTTATGCTTGCTTAAGGGGAAAGGTGAGTTGGGGTGCTGCATAAAACCAGAGATTGAAATGAGCACAGATAAAGTTCCTTAAGCCAAATATGTAATAGACAAGAGCTACTCCTTGCTCAACGAAATGGACTCAAAACCCCATATTAAACGCCTAATAATGTACCTGACTAGTAAGTATCTTAAAACCTATGGATTGCTATGTCTCTGAAAGTGAATCAATCGTGAGTACAGGGGCAAAAACGCAGCAGTGATAGGATTGGAGAGTTTTGGTGAGCAAATGAAGACCCTTTGAAGTCATATTGCATGGTACCCATTCCACGGGTCTCAACTCTCCAGGTGTAAGGGATTCTTCCTTCAGCTAAAACATGCATGTGGAACCCAGAGTATGATCAACCGTGTGATCGGGAGACGTGTTGAAATATGTCTCAGTTCTCATCCCCTGGGACTCGGGTGCAACATTCCAGATGCTTTACTAACACTCTCCCGACTTGGAGAGTCAGTGCCTTTAACCTCCTGTTTGGCCCAGTTTGCAAATTCCGCGGAAGATGAACAGGAATAGGCAGAACCAGTGAGAGACTAGCTGGAGGTGTCTTGACGGGAAAATTTAACTCTCATTTCCCACCAGGAAGAGGAATTAACCAAAGGCTCAGCGTGCCATGCCGGAACCAGATTAGGGCCTGAAGCAATCCTGCGGTGTTGCGGCCAGCTCACAAGAAAGCGAGTTGAAGAAAGGAGCTCAGGGGCACTGTAATTCACAAACCTGCAGAGTTATAAATGACAGCTATCATCCAAAAATATACTGAAGTAAGGCTGCCAAGAGGACTTGAAAGCCGGGCAGAATTGCAGGAAACCGATTTCAGGAGGTAGACTGGAATTGCATTTAAAGCATAGGAAAAGAGGCAGAAGGTCGACAATGATGCACTTGGCCAAAAAGGGCGTATGCGTTTTTTCCTGAATATATTCAGGAAAAAACGCATACGCCCTTTTTGGCCAACCAAGCAAGCTTGCAAAGGAAATCTGCACTACAATGAAGTCTCACTTCCCCCCCGTCAAAAGGGCCATCTGAAAAAAGTGTAAAATCCAGAAAGGCAGGACAGGCCATGGAGAACTGGGAGCCTTGTTATGCTGATGGGTGGGATGTAAATTGCCAACAGCCACTCGGGAGAAGTGTATGGTGTTTCCTGAAACATCTAAAAAACAAAGCAACAGAGCCTAGGGCACTTCCACTTATGGTCCTATAGCTTAGGGAAATTAAAATCAAAAAGACACAGCCACCCCAAAGTTTGGGATGGCTCTGTTTACAAGAAACTCATTTACGGTACAAGTTCAATATCGCATAAAGCGAAAAATGGATAAAGAAGTTGTGGTACTTACGTACAATGCAATATCACTCAGCAATGACATCTATGTCATCAGGCCCATAGCAGCATAATGAGTGGATTCAGGTATGATGATTCTAACTGAAATAAGTCACACAGAAAAAGAAACATCATAAGATATCACTAATACACGGAATGTAAACTTGGCTACACGAACTGAATTTCAAAACAGAACATGGTCCCAAATTTAGAAAATCAACTTATGCTTGCTTAAGGGGAAAGGTGAGTTGGGGTGCTGCATAAAACCAGAGGTTGAAATGAGCACAGATAAAGTTCCTTAAGCCAAATATGTAATAGACAAGAGCTACTCCTTGCTCAACGAAATGGACTCAAAACCCCATATTAAACGCCTAATAATGTACCTGACTAGTAAGTATCTTAAAACCTATGGATTGCTATGTCTCTGAAAGTGAATCAATCGTGAGTACAGGGGCAAAAACGCAGCAGTGATAGGATTGGAGAGTTTTGGTGAGCAAATGAAGACCCTTTGAAGTCATATTGCATGGTACCCATTCCACGGGTCTCAACTCTCCAGGTTTAAGGGATTCTTCCTTCAGCTAAAACATGCATGTGGAACCCAGAGTATGATCAACCGTGTGATCGGGAGACGTGTTGAAATATGTCTCAGTTCTCGTCCCCTGGTACTCGGGTGCAACATTCCAGATGCTTTACTAACACTCTCCCGACTTGGAGAGTCAGTGCCTTTAACCTCCTGTTTGGCCCAGTTTGCAAATTCCGCGGAAGATGAACAGGAATAGGGAGAACCAATGAGAGACTAGCTGGAGGTGTCTGGACGGGAAAATTTAACTCTCATTTCCCACCAGGAAGAGGAATTAACCAAAGGCTCAGCGTGCCATGCCGGAACCAGATTAGGGCCTGAAGCAATCCTGCGGTGTTGCGGGCAGCTCACAAGAAAGCGAGTTGAAGAAAGGAGCTCAGGGGCACTGTAATTCACAAACCTGCAGAGTTATAAATGACAGCTATCATCCAAAAATATACTGAAGTAAGGCTGCCAAGAGGACTTGAAAGCCGGGCAGAATTGCAGGAAACCGATTTCAGGAGGTAGACTGGAATTGCATTTAAAGCATAGGAAAAGAGGCAGAAGGTCGACAATGATGCACTTGGCCAAAAAGGGCGTATGCGTTTTTTCCTGAATATATTCAGGAAAAAACGCATACGTCCTTTTTGGCCAACCAAGCAAGCTTGCAAAGGAAATCTGCACTACAATGAAGTCTCACTTCCCCCCCGTCAAAAGGGCCATCTGAAAAAAGTGTAAAATCCAGAAAGGCAGGACAGGCCATGGAGAACTGGGAGCCTTGTTATGCTGATGGGCGGGATGTAAATTGCCAACAGCCACTCGGGAGAAGTGTATGGTGTTTCCTGAAACATCTAAAAAACAAAGCAACAGAGCCTAGGGCACTTCCACTTATGGTCCTGCAGCTTAGGGAAATTAAAATCAAAAAGACACAGCCACCCCAAAGTTTGGGATGGCTCTGTTTACAAGAAACTCGTTTACGGTACAAGTTCAATATCGCATAAAGCGAAAAATGGATAAAGAAGTTGTGGTACTTACGTACAATGCAATATCACTCAGCAATGACATCTATGTCATCAGGCCCATAGCAGCATAATGAGTGGATTCAGGTATGATGATTCTAACTGAAATAAGTCACACAGAAAAAGAAACATCATAAGATATCACTAATACACGGAATGTAAACTTGGCTACACAGGAACTGAATTTCAAAACAGAACATGGTCCCAAATTTAGAAAATCAACTTATGCCTGCTTAAGGGGAAAGGTGAGTTGGGGTGCTGCATAAAACCAGAGATTGAAATGAGCACAGATAAAGTTCCTTAAGCCAAATATGTAATAGACAAGAGCTACTCCTTGCTCAACGAAATGGACTCAAAACCCCATATTAAACGCCTAATAATGTACCTGACTAGTATCTTAAACCTATGGATTGCTATGTCTCTGAAAGTGAATCAATCGTGAGTACAGGGGCAAAAACGCAGCAGTGATAGGATTGGAGAGTTTTGGTGAGCAAATGAAGACCCTTTGAAGTCATATTGCATGGTACCCATTCCACGGGTCTCAACTCTCCAGGTTTAAGGGATTCTTCCTTCAGCTAAAACATGCATGTGGAACCCAGAGTATGATCAACCGTGTGATCGGGAGACGTGTTGAAATATGTCTCAGTTCTCGTCCCCTGGTACTTGGGTGCAACATTCCAGATGCTTTACTAACACTCTCCCGACTTGGAGAGTCAGTGCCTTTAACCTCCTGTTTGGCCCAGTTTGCAAATTCCGCGGAAGATGAACAGGAATAGGGAGAACCAATGAGAGACTAGCTGGAGGTGTCTGGACGGGAAAATTTAACTCTCATTTCCCACCAGGAAGAGGAATTAACCAAAGGCTCAGCGTGCCATGCCGGAACCAGATTAGGGCCTGAAGCAATCCTGCGGTGTTGCGGTCAGCTCACAAGAAAGCGAGTTGAAGAAAGGAGCTCAGGGGCACTGTAATTCACAAACCTGCAGAGTTATAAATGACAGCTATCATCCAAAAATATACTGAAGTAAGGCTGCCAAGAGGACTTGAAAGCCGGGCAGAATTGCAGGAAACCGATTTCAGGAGGTAGACTGGAATTGCATTTAAAGCATAGGAAAAGAGGCAGAAGGTCGACAATGATGCACTTGGCCAAAAAGGGCGTATGCGTTTTTTCCTGAATATATTCAGGAAAAAACGCATACGCCCTTTTTGGCCAACCAAGCAAGCTTGCAAAGGAAATCTGCACTACAATGAAGTCTCACTTCCCCCCCGTCAAAAGGGCCATCTGAAAAAAGTGTAAAATCCAGAAAGGCAGGACAGGCCATGGAGAACTGGGAGCCTTGTTATGCTGATGGGCGGGATGTAAATTGCCAACAGCCACTCGGGAGAAGTGTATGGTGTTTCCTGAAACATCTAAAAAACAAAGCAACAGAGCCTAGGGCACTTCCACTTATGGTCCTATAGCTTAGGGAAATTAAAATCAAAAAGACACAGCCACCCCAAAGTTTGGGATGGCTCTGTTTACAAGAAACTCATTTACGGTACAAGTTCAATATCGCATAAAGCGAAAAATGGATAAAGAAGTTGTGGTACTTACGTACAATGCAATATCACTCAGCAATGACATCTATGTCATCAGGCCCATAGCAGCATAATGAGTGGATTCAGGTATGATGATTCTAACTGAAATAAGTCACACAGAAAAAGAAACATCATAAGATATCACTAATACACGGAATGTAAACTTGGCTACACAGGAACTGAATTTCAAAACAGAACATGGTCCCAAATTTAGAAAACCAACTTATGCTTGCTTAAGGGGAAAGGTGAGTTGGGGTGCTGCATAAAACCAGAGATTGAAATGAGCACAGATAAAGTTCCTTAAGCCAAATATGTAATAGACAAGAGCTACTCCTTGCTCAACGAAATGGACTCAAAACCCCATATTAAACGCCTAATAATGTACCTGACTAGTAAGTATCTTAAAACCTATGGATTGCTATGTCTCTGAAAGTGAATCAATCGTGAGTACAGGGGCAAAAACGCAGCAGTGATAGGATTGGAGAGTTTTGGTGAGCAAATGAAGACCCTTTGAAGTCATATTGCATGGTACCCATTCCACGGGTCTCAACTCTCCAGGTTTAAGGGATTCTTCCTTCAGCTAAAACATGCATGTGGAACCCAGAGTATGATCAACCGTGTGATCGGGAGACGTGTTGAAATATGTCTCAGTTCTCGTCCCCTGGTACTCGGGTGCAACATTCCAGATGCTTTACTAACACTCTCCCGACTTGGAGAGTCAGTGCCTTTAACCTCCTGTTTGGCCCAGTTTGCAAATTCCACGGAAGATGAACAGGAATAGGGAGAACCAATGAGAGACTAGCTGGAGGTGTCTGGACGGGAAAATTTAACTCTCATTTCCCACCAGGAAGAGGAATTAACCAAAGGCTCAGCGTGCCATGCCGGAACCAGATTAGGGCCTGAAGCAATCCTGCGGTGTGCGGCCAGCTCACAAGAAAGCGAGTTGAAGAAAGGAGCTCAGGGGCACTGTAATTCACAAACCTGCAGAGTTATAAATGACAGCTATCATCCAAAAATATACTGAAGTAAGGCTGCCAAGAGGACTTGAAAGCCGGGCAGAATTGCAGGAAACCGATTTCAGGAGGTAGACTGGAATTGCATTTAAAGCATAGGAAAAGAGGCAGAAGGTCGACAATGATGCACTTGGCCAAAAAGGGCGTATGCGTTTTTTCCTGAATATATTCAGGAAAAAACGCATACGTCCTTTTTGGCCAACCAAGCAAGCTTGCAAAGGAAATCTGCACTACAATGAAGTCTCACTTCCCCCCCGTCAAAAGGGCCATCTGAAAAAAGTGTAAAATCCAGAAAGGCAGGACAGGCCATGGAGAACTGGGAGCCTTGTTATGCTGATGGGCGGGATGTAAATTGCCAACAGCCACTCGGGAGAAGTGTATGGTGTTTCCTGAAACATCTAAAAAACAAAGCAACAGAGCCTAGGGCACTTCCACTTATGGTCCTGCAGCTTAGGGAAATTAAAATCAAAAAGACACAGCCACCCCAAAGTTTGGGATGGCTCTGTTTACAAGAAACTCGTTTACGGTACAAGTTCAATATCGCATAAAGCGAAAAATGGATAAAGAAGTTGTGGTACTTACGTACAATGCAATATCACTCAGCAATGACATCTATGTCATCAGGCCCATAGCAGCATAATGAGTGGATTCAGGTATGATGATTCTAACTGAAATAAGTCACACAGAAAAAGAAACATCATAAGATATCACTAATACACGGAATGTAAACTTGGCTACACAGGAACTGAATTTCAAAACAGAACATGGTCCCAAATTTAGAAAATCAACTTATGCCTGCTTAAGGGGAAAGGTGAGTTGGGGTGCTGCATAAAACCAGAGATTGAAATGAGCACAGATAAAGTTCCTTAAGCCAAATATGTAATAGACAAGAGCTACTCCTTGCTCAACGAAATGGACTCAAAACCCCATATTAAACGCCTAATAATGTACCTGACTAGTATCTTAAACCTATGGATTGCTATGTCTCTGAAAGTGAATCAATCGTGAGTACAGGGGCAAAAACGCAGCAGTGATAGGATTGGAGAGTTTTGGTGAGCAAATGAAGACCCTTTGAAGTCATATTGCATGGTACCCATTCCACGGGTCTCAACTCTCCAGGTTTAAGGGATTCTTCCTTCAGCTAAAACATGCATGTGGAACCCAGAGTATGATCAACCGTGTGATCGGGAGACGTGTTGAAATATGTCTCAGTTCTCGTCCCCTGGTACTTGGGTGCAACATTCCAGATGCTTTACTAACACTCTCCCGACTTGGAGAGTCAGTGCCTTTAACCTCCTGTTTGGCCCAGTTTGCAAATTCCGCGGAAGATGAACAGGAATAGGGAGAACCAATGAGAGACTAGCTGGAGGTGTCTGGACGGGAAAATTTAACTCTCATTTCCCACCAGGAAGAGGAATTAACCAAAGGCTCAGCGTGCCATGCCGGAACCAGATTAGGGCCTGAAGCAATCCTGCGGTGTTGCGGTCAGCTCACAAGAAAGCGAGTTGAAGAAAGGAGCTCAGGGGCACTGTAATTCACAAACCTGCAGAGTTATAAATGACAGCTATCATCCAAAAATATACTGAAGTAAGGCTGCCAAGAGGACTTGAAAGCCGGGCAGAATTGCAGGAAACCGATTTCAGGAGGTAGACTGGAATTGCATTTAAAGCATAGGAAAAGAGGCAGAAGGTCGACAATGATGCACTTGGCCAAAAAGGGCGTATGCGTTTTTTCCTGAATATATTCAGGAAAAAACGCATACGCCCTTTTTGGCCAACCAAGCAAGCTTGCAAAGGAAATCTGCACTACAATGAAGTCTCACTTCCCCCCCGTCAAAAGGGCCATCTGAAAAAAGTGTAAAATCCAGAAAGGCAGGACAGGCCATGGAGAACTGGGAGCCTTGTTATGCTGATGGGCGGGATGTAAATTGCCAACAGCCACTCGGGAGAAGTGTATGGTGTTTCCTGAAACATCTAAAAAACAAAGCAACAGAGCCTAGGGCACTTCCACTTATGGTCCTATAGCTTAGGGAAATTAAAATCAAAAAGACACAGCCACCCCAAAGTTTGGGATGGCTCTGTTTACAAGAAACTCATTTACGGTACAAGTTCAATATCGCATAAAGCGAAAAATGGATAAAGAAGTTGTGGTACTTACGTACAATGCAATATCACTCAGCAATGACATCTATGTCATCAGGCCCATAGCAGCATAATGAGTGGATTCAGGTATGATGATTCTAACTGAAATAAGTCACACAGAAAAAGAAACATCATAAGATATCACTAATACACGGAATGTAAACTTGGCTACACAGGAACTGAATTTCAAAACAGAACATGGTCCCAAATTTAGAAAACCAACTTATGCTTGCTTAAGGGGAAAGGTGAGTTGGGGTGCTGCATAAAACCAGAGATTGAAATGAGCACAGATAAAGTTCCTTAAGCCAAATATGTAATAGACAAGAGCTACTCCTTGCTCAACGAAATGGACTCAAAACCCCATATTAAACGCCTAATAATGTACCTGACTAGTAAGTATCTTAAAACCTATGGATTGCTATGTCTCTGAAAGTGAATCAATAGTGAGTACAGGGGCAAAAACGCAGCAGTGATAGGATTGGAGAGTTTTGGTGAGCAAATGAAGACCCTTTGAAGTCATATTGCATGGTACCCATTCCACGGGTCTCAACTCTCCAGGTTTAAGGGATTCTTCCTTCAGCTAAAACATGCATGTGGAACCCAGAGTATGATCAACCGTGTGATCGGGAGACGTGTTGAAATATGTCTCAGTTCTCGTCCCCTGGTACTCGGGTGCAACATTCCAGATGCTTTACTAACACTCTCCCGACTTGGAGAGTCAGTGCCTTTAACCTCCTGTTTGGCCCAGTTTGCAAATTCCACGGAAGATGAACAGGAATAGGGAGAACCAATGAGAGACTAGCTGGAGGTGTCTGGACGGGAAAATTTAACTCTCATTTCCCACCAGGAAGAGGAATTAACCAAAGGCTCAGCGTGCCATGCCGGAACCAGATTAGGGCCTGAAGCAATCCTGCGGTGTGCGGCCAGCTCACAAGAAAGCGAGTTGAAGAAAGGAGCTCAGGGGCACTGTAATTCACAAACCTGCAGAGTTATAAATGACAGCTATCATCCAAAAATATACTGAAGTAAGGCTGCCAAGAGGACTTGAAAGCCGGGCAGAATTGCAGGAAACCGATTTCAGGAGGTAGACTGGAATTGCATTTAAAGCATAGGAAAAGAGGCAGAAGGTCGACAATGATGCACTTGGCCAAAAAGGGCGTATGCGTTTTTTCCTGAATATATTCAGGAAAAAACGCATACGCCCTTTTTGGCCAACCAAGCAAGCTTGCAAAGGAAATCTGCACTACAATGAAGTCTCACTTCCCCCCCGTCAAAAGGGCCATCTGAAAAAAGTGTAAAATCCAGAAAGGCAGGACAGGCCATGGAGAACTGGGAGCCTTGTTATGCTGATGGGCGGGATGTAAATTGCCAACAGCCACTCGGGAGAAGTGTATGGTGTTTCCTGAAACATCTAAAAAACAAAGCAACAGAGCCTAGGGCACTTCCACTTATGGTCCTGTAGCTTAGGGAAATTAAAATCAAAAAGACACAGCCACCCCAAAGTTTGGGATGGCTCTGTTTACAAGAAACTCGTTTACGGTACAAGTTCAATATCGCATAAAGCGAAAAATGGATAAAGAAGTTGTGGTACTTACGTACAATGCAATATCACTCAGCAATGACATCTATGTCATCAGGCCCATAGCAGCATAATGAGTGGATTCAGGTATGATGATTCTAACTGAAATAAGTCACACAGAAAAAGAAACATCATAAGATATCACTAATACACGGAATGTAAACTTGGCTACACAGGAACTGAATTTCAAAACAGAACATGGTCCCAAATTTAGAAAACCAACTTATGCTTGCTTAAGGGGAAAGGTGAGTTGGGGTGCTGCATAAAACCAGAGATTGAAATGAGCACAGATAAAGTTCCTTAAGCCAAATATGTAATAGACAAGAGCTACTCCTTGCTCAACGAAATGGACTCAAAACCCCATATTAAACACCTAATAATGTACCTGACTAGTAAGTATCTTAAAACCTATGGATTGCTATGTCTCTGAAAGTGAATCAATCGTGAGTACAGGGGCAAAAACGCAGCAGTGATAGGATTGGAGAGTTTTGGTGAGCAAATGAAGACCCTTTGAAGTCATATTGCATGGTACCCATTCCACGGGTCTCAACTCTCCAGGTTTAAGGGATTCTTCCTTCAGCTAAAACATGCATGTGGAACCCAGAGTATGATCAACCGTGTGATCGGGAGACGTGTCGAAATATGTCTCAGTTCTCGTCCCCTGGTACTCGGGTGCAACATTCCAGATGCTTTACTAACACTCTCCCGACTTGGAGAGTCAGTGCCTTTAACCTCCTGTTTGGCCCAGTTTGCAAATTCCGCGGAAGATGAACAGGAATAGGGAGAACCAATGAGAGACTAGCTGGAGGTGTCTGGACGGGAAAATTTAACTCTCATTTCCCACCAGGAAGAGGAATTAACCAAAGGCTCAGCGTGCCATGCCGGAACCAGATTAGGGCCTGAAGAAATCCTGCGGTGTTGCGGCGAGCTCACAAGAAAGCGAGTTGAAGAAAGGAGCTCAGGGGCACTGTAATTCACAAACCTGCAGAGTTATAAATGACAGCTATCATCCAAAAATATACTGAAGTAAGGCTGCCAAGAGGACTTGAAAGCCGGGCAGAATTGCAGGAAACCGATTTCAGGAGGTAGACTGGAATTGCATTTAAAGCATAGGAAAAGAGGCAGAAGGTCGACAATGATGCACTTGGCCAAAAAGGGCGTATGCGTTTTTTCCTGAATATATTCAGGAAAAAACGCATACGCCCTTTTTGGCCAACCAAGCAAGCTTGCAAAGGAAATCTGCACTACAATGAAGTCTCACTTCCCCCCCGTCAAAAGGGCCATCTGAAAAAAGTGTAAAATCCAGAAAGGCAGGACAGGCCATGGAGAACTGGGAGCCTTGTTATGCTGATGGGCGGGATGTAAATTGCCAACAGCCACTCGGGAGAAGTGTATGGTGTTTCCTGAAACATCTAAAAAACAAAGCAACAGAGCCTAGGGCACTTCCACTTATGGTCCTGCAGCTTAGGGAAATTAAAATCAAAAAGACACAGCCACCCCAAAGTTTGGGATGGCTCTGTTTACAAGAAACTCGTTTACGGTACAAGTTCAATATCGCATAAAGCGAAAAATGGATAAAGAAGTTGTGGTACTTACGTACAATGCAATATCACTCAGCAATGACATCTATGTCATCAGGCCCATAGCAGCATAATGAGTGGATTCAGGTATGATGATTCTAACTGAAATAAGTCACACAGAAAAAGAAACATCATAAGATATCACTAATACACGGAATGTAAACTTGGCTACACAGGAACTGAATTTCAAAACAGAACATGGTCCCAAATTTAGAAAATCAACTTATGCCTGCTTAAGGGGAAAGGTGAGTTGGGGTGCTGCATAAAACCAGAGATTGAAATGAGCACAGATAAAGTTCCTTAAGCCAAATATGTAATAGACAAGAGCTACTCCTTGCTCAACGAAATGGACTCAAAACCCCATATTAAACGCCTAATAATGTACCTGACTAGTATCTTAAACCTATGGATTGCTATGTCTCTGAAAGTGAATCAATCGTGAGTACAGGGGCAAAAACGCAGCAGTGATAGGATTGGAGAGTTTTGGTGAGCAAATGAAGACCCTTTGAAGTCATATTGCATGGTACCCATTCCACGGGTCTCAACTCTCCAGGTTTAAGGGATTCTTCCTTCAGCTAAAACATGCATGTGGAACCCAGAGTATGATCAACCGTGTGATCGGGAGACGTGTTGAAATATGTCTCAGTTCTCGTCCCCTGGTACTTGGGTGCAACATTCCAGATGCTTTACTAACACTCTCCCGACTTGGAGAGTCAGTGCCTTTAACCTCCTGTTTGGCCCAGTTTGCAAATTCCGCGGAAGATGAACAGGAATAGGGAGAACCAATGAGAGACTAGCTGGAGGTGTCTGGACGGGAAAATTTAACTCTCATTTCCCACCAGGAAGAGGAATTAACCAAAGGCTCAGCGTGCCATGCCGGAACCAGATTAGGGCCTGAAGCAATCCTGCGGTGTTGCGGTCAGCTCACAAGAAAGCGAGTTGAAGAAAGGAGCTCAGGGGCACTGTAATTCACAAACCTGCAGAGTTATAAATGACAGCTATCATCCAAAAATATACTGAAGTAAGGCTGCCAAGAGGACTTGAAAGCCGGGCAGAATTGCAGGAAACCGATTTCAGGAGGTAGACTGGAATTGCATTTAAAGCATAGGAAAAGAGGCAGAAGGTCGACAATGATGCACTTGGCCAAAAAGGGCGTATGCGTTTTTTCCTGAATATATTCAGGAAAAAACGCATACGCCCTTTTTGGCCAACCAAGCAAGCTTGCAAAGGAAATCTGCACTACAATGAAGTCTCACTTCCCCCCCGTCAAAAGGGCCATCTGAAAAAAGTGTAAAATCCAGAAAGGCAGGACAGGCCATGGAGAACTGGGAGCCTTGTTATGCTGATGGGCGGGATGTAAATTGCCAACAGCCACTCGGGAGAAGTGTATGGTGTTTCCTGAAACATCTAAAAAACAAAGCAACAGAGCCTAGGGCACTTCCACTTATGGTCCTATAGCTTAGGGAAATTAAAATCAAAAAGACACAGCCACCCCAAAGTTTGGGATGGCTCTGTTTACAAGAAACTCATTTACGGTACAAGTTCAATATCGCATAAAGCGAAAAATGGATAAAGAAGTTGTGGTACTTACGTACAATGCAATATCACTCAGCAATGACATCTATGTCATCAGGCCCATAGCAGCATAATGAGTGGATTCAGGTATGATGATTCTAACTGAAATAAGTCACACAGAAAAAGAAACATCATAAGATATCACTAATACACGGAATGTAAACTTGGCTACACAGGAACTGAATTTCAAAACAGAACATGGTCCCAAATTTAGAAAACCAACTTATGCTTGCTTAAGGGGAAAGGTGAGTTGGGGTGCTGCATAAAACCAGAGATTGAAATGAGCACAGATAAAGTTCCTTAAGCCAAATATGTAATAGACAAGAGCTACTCCTTGCTCAACGAAATGGACTCAAAACCCCATATTAAACGCCTAATAATGTACCTGACTAGTAAGTATCTTAAAACCTATGGATTGCTATGTCTCTGAAAGTGAATCAATAGTGAGTACAGGGGCAAAAACGCAGCAGTGATAGGATTGGAGAGTTTTGGTGAGCAAATGAAGACCCTTTGAAGTCATATTGCATGGTACCCATTCCACGGGTCTCAACTCTCCAGGTTTAAGGGATTCTTCCTTCAGCTAAAACATGCATGTGGAACCCAGAGTATGATCAACCGTGTGATCGGGAGACGTGTTGAAATATGTCTCAGTTCTCGTCCCCTGGTACTCGGGTGCAACATTCCAGATGCTTTACTAACACTCTCCCGACTTGGAGAGTCAGTGCCTTTAACCTCCTGTTTGGCCCAGTTTGCAAATTCCACGGAAGATGAACAGGAATAGGGAGAACCAATGAGAGACTAGCTGGAGGTGTCTGGACGGGAAAATTTAACTCTCATTTCCCACCAGGAAGAGGAATTAACCAAAGGCTCAGCGTGCCATGCCGGAACCAGATTAGGGCCTGAAGCAATCCTGCGGTGTGCGGCCAGCTCACAAGAAAGCGAGTTGAAGAAAGGAGCTCAGGGGCACTGTAATTCACAAACCTGCAGAGTTATAAATGACAGCTATCATCCAAAAATATACTGAAGTAAGGCTGCCAAGAGGACTTGAAAGCCGGGCAGAATTGCAGGAAACCGATTTCAGGAGGTAGACTGGAATTGCATTTAAAGCATAGGAAAAGAGGCAGAAGGTCGACAATGATGCACTTGGCCAAAAAGGGCGTATGCGTTTTTTCCTGAATATATTCAGGAAAAAACGCATACGCCCTTTTTGGCCAACCAAGCAAGCTTGCAAAGGAAATCTGCACTACAATGAAGTCTCACTTCCCCCCCGTCAAAAGGGCCATCTGAAAAAAGTGTAAAATCCAGAAAGGCAGGACAGGCCATGGAGAACTGGGAGCCTTGTTATGCTGATGGGCGGGATGTAAATTGCCAACAGCCACTCGGGAGAAGTGTATGGTGTTTCCTGAAACATCTAAAAAACAAAGCAACAGAGCCTAGGGCACTTCCACTTATGGTCCTGTAGCTTAGGGAAATTAAAATCAAAAAGACACAGCCACCCCAAAGTTTGGGATGGCTCTGTTTACAAGAAACTCGTTTACGGTACAAGTTCAATATCGCATAAAGCGAAAAATGGATAAAGAAGTTGTGGTACTTACGTACAATGCAATATCACTCAGCAATGACATCTATGTCATCAGGCCCATAGCAGCATAATGAGTGGATTCAGGTATGATGATTCTAACTGAAATAAGTCACACAGAAAAAGAAACATCATAAGATATCACTAATACACGGAATGTAAACTTGGCTACACAGGAACTGAATTTCAAAACAGAACATGGTCCCAAATTTAGAAAACCAACTTATGCTTGCTTAAGGGGAAAGGTGAGTTGGGGTGCTGCATAAAACCAGAGATTGAAATGAGCACAGATAAAGTTCCTTAAGCCAAATATGTAATAGACAAGAGCTACTCCTTGCTCAACGAAATGGACTCAAAACCCCATATTAAACACCTAATAATGTACCTGACTAGTAAGTATCTTAAAACCTATGGATTGCTATGTCTCTGAAAGTGAATCAATCGTGAGTACAGGGGCAAAAACGCAGCAGTGATAGGATTGGAGAGTTTTGGTGAGCAAATGAAGACCCTTTGAAGTCATATTGCATGGTACCCATTCCACGGGTCTCAACTCTCCAGGTTTAAGGGATTCTTCCTTCAGCTAAAACATGCATGTGGAACCCAGAGTATGATCAACCGTGTGATCGGGAGACGTGTCGAAATATGTCTCAGTTCTCGTCCCCTGGTACTCGGGTGCAACATTCCAGATGCTTTACTAACACTCTCCCGACTTGGAGAGTCAGTGCCTTTAACCTCCTGTTTGGCCCAGTTTGCAAATTCCGCGGAAGATGAACAGGAATAGGGAGAACCAATGAGAGACTAGCTGGAGGTGTCTGGACGGGAAAATTTAACTCTCATTTCCCACCAGGAAGAGGAATTAACCAAAGGCTCAGCGTGCCATGCCGGAACCAGATTAGGGCCTGAAGAAATCCTGCGGTGTTGCGGCGAGCTCACAAGAAAGCGAGTTGAAGAAAGGAGCTCAGGGGCACTGTAATTCACAAACCTGCAGAGTTATAAATGACAGCTATCATCCAAAAATATACTGAAGTAAGGCTGCCAAGAGGACTTGAAAGCCGGGCAGAATTGCAGGAAACCGATTTCAGGAGGTAGACTGGAATTGCATTTAAAGCATAGGAAAAGAGGCAGAAGGTCGACAATGATGCACTTGGCCAAAAAGGGCGTATGCGTTTTTTCCTGAATATATTCAGGAAAAAACGCATACGCCCTTTTTGGCCAACCAAGCAAGCTTGCAAAGGAAATCTGCACTACAATGAAGTCTCACTTCCCCCCCGTCAAAAGGGCCATCTGAAAAAAGTGTAAAATCCAGAAAGGCAGGACAGGCCATGGAGAACTGGGAGCCTTGTTATGCTGATGGGCGGGATGTAAATTGCCAACAGCCACTCGGGAGAAGTGTATGGTGTTTCCTGAAACATCTAAAAAACAAAGCAACAGAGCCTAGGGCACTTCCACTTATGGTTCTGCAGCTTAGGGAAATTAAAATCAAAAAGACTCAGCCACCCCAAAGTTTGGGATGGCTCTGTTTACAAGAAACTCGTTTACGGTACAAGTTCAATATCGCATAAAGCGAAAAATGGATAAAGAAGTTGTGGTACTTACGTACAATGCAATATCACTCAGCAATGACATCTATGTCATCAGGCCCATAGCAGCATAATGAGTGGATTCAGGTATGATGATTCTAACTGAAATAAGTCACACAGAAAAAGAAACATCATAAGATATCACTAATACACGGAATGTAAACTTGGCTACACAGGAACTGAATTTCAAAACAGAACATGGTCCCAAATTCAGAAAATCAACTTATGCTTGCTTAAGGGGAAAGGTGAGTTGGGGTGCTGCATAAAACCAGAGATTGAAATGAGCACAGATAAAGTTCCTTAAGCCAAATATGTAATAGACAAGAGCTACTCCTTGCTCAACGAAATGGACTCAAAACCCCATATTAAACGCCTAATCATGTACCTGACTAGTAAGTATCTTAAAACCTATGGATTGCTATGTCTCTGAAAGTGAATCAATCGTGAGTACAGGGGCAAAAACGCAGCAGTGATAGGATTGGAGAGTTTTGGTGAGCAAATGAAGACCCTTTGAAGTCATATTGCATGGTATCCATTCCACGGGTCTCAACTCTCCAGGTGTAAGGGATTCTTCTTTCAGCTAAAACATGCATGTGGAACCCAGAGTATGATCAACCGTGTGATCGGGAGACGTGTCGAAATATGTCTCAGTTCTCGTCCCCTGGGACTCGGGTGCAACATTCCAGATGCTTTACTAACACTCTCCCGACTTGGAGAGTCAGTGCCTTTAACCTCCTGTTTGGCCCAGTTTGCAAATTCCGCGGAAGATGAACAGGAATAGGGAGAACCAATGAGAGACTAGCTGGAGGTGTCTGGACGGGAAAATTTAACTCTCATTTCCCACCAGGAAGAGGAATTAACCAAAGGCTCAGCGTGCCATGCCGGAACCAGATTAGGGCCTGAAGCAATCCTGCGGTGTTGCGGCCAGCTCACAAGAAAGCGAGTTGAAGAAAGGAGCTCAGGGGCACTGTAATTCACAAACCTGCAGAGTTATAAATGACAGCTATCATCCAAAAATATACTGAAGTAAGGCTGCCAAGAGGACTTGAAAGCCGGGCAGAATTGCAGGAAACCGATTTCAGGAGGTAGACTGGAATTGCATTTAAAGCATAGGAAAAGAGGCAGAAGGTCGACAATGATGCACTTGGCCAAAAAGGGCGTATGCGTTTTTTCCTGAATATATTCAGGAAAAAACGCATACGCCCTTTTTGGCCAACCAAGCAAGCTTGCAAAGGAAATCTGCACTACAATGAAGTCTCACTTCCCCCCCGTCAAAAGGGCCATCTGAAAAAAGTGTAAAATCCAGAAAGGCAGGACAGGCCATGGAGAACTGGGAGCCTTGTTATGCTGATGGGCGGGATGTAAATTGCCAACAGCCACTCGGGAGAAGTGTATGGTGTTTCCTGAAACATCTAAAAAACAAAGCAACAGAGCCTAGGGCACTTCCACTTATGGTCCTGCAGCTTAGGGAAATTAAAATCAAAAAGACACAGCCACCCCAAAGTTTGGGATGGCTCTGTTTACAAGAAACTCGTTTACGGTACAAGTTCAATATCGCATAAAGCGAAAAATGGATAAAGAAGTTGTGGTACTTACGTACAATGCAATATCACTCAGCAATGACATCTATGTCATCAGGCCCATAGCAGCATAATGAGTGGATTCAGGTATGATGATTCTAACTGAAATAAGTCACACAGAAAAAGAAACATCATAAGATATCACTAATACACGGAATGTAAACTTGGCTACACAGGAACTGAATTTCAAAACAGAACATGGTCCCAAATTTAGAAAACCAACTTATGCTTGCTTAAGGGGAAAGGTGAGTTGGGGTGCTGCATAAAACCAGAGATTGAAATGAGCACAGATAAAGTTCCTTAAGCCAAATATGTAATAGACAAGAGCTACTCCTTGCTCAACGAAATGGACTCAAAACCCCATATTAAACGCCTAATAATGTACCTGACTAGTAAGTATCTTAAAACCTATGGATTGCTATGTCTCTGAAAGTGAATCAATCGTGAGTACAGGGGCAAAAACGCAGCAGTGATAGGATTGGAGAGTTTTGGTGAGCAAATGAAGACCCTTTGAAGTCATATTGCATGGTACCCATTCCACGGGTCTCAACTCTCCAGGTTTAAGGGATTCTTCCTTCAGCTAAAACATGCATGTGGAACCCAGAGTATGATCAACCGTGTGATCGGGAGACGTGTTGAAATATGTCTCAGTTCTCGTCCCCTGGTACTCGGGTGCAACATTCCAGATGCTTTACTAACACTCTCCCGACTTGGAGAGTCAGTGCCTTTAACCTCCTGTTTGGCCCAGTTTGCAAATTCCGCGGAAGATGAACAGGAATAGGGAGAACCAATGAGAGACTAGCTGGAGGTGTCTGGACGGGAAAATTTAACTCTCATTTCCCACCAGGAAGAGGAATTAAGCAAAGGCTCAGTGTGCCATGCCGGAACCAGATTAGGGCCTGAAGCAATCCTGCGGTGTTGCGGCCAGCTCACAAGAAAGCGAGTTGAAGAAAGGAGCTCAGGGGCACTGTAATTCACAAACCTGCAGAGTTATAAATGACAGCTATCATCCAAAAATATACTGAAGTAAGGCTGCCAAGAGGACTTGAAAGCCGGGCAGAATTGCAGGAAACCGATTTCAGGAGGTAGACTGGAATTGCATTTAAAGCATAGGAAAAGAGGCAGAAGGTCGACAATGATGCACTTGGCCAAAAAGGGCGTATGCGTTTTTTCCTGAATATATTCAGGAAAAAACGCATACGCCCTTTTTGGCCAACCAAGCAAGCTTGCAAAGGAAATCTGCACTACAATGAAGTCTCACTTCCCCCCTGTCAAAAGGGCCATCTGAAAAAAGTGTAAAATCCAGAAAGGCAGGACAGGCCATGGAGAACTGGGAGCCTTGTTATGCTGATGGGCGGGATGTAAATTGCCAACAGCCACTCGGGAGAAGTGTATGGTGTTTCCTGAAACATCTAAAAAACAAAGCAACAGAGCCTAGGGCACTTCCACTTATGGTCCTGCAGCTTAGGGAAATTAAAATCAAAAAGACACAGCCACCCCAAAGTTTGGGATGGCTCTGTTTACAAGAAACTCGTTTACGGTACAAGTTCAATATCGCATAAAGCGAAAAATGGATAAAGAAGTTGTGGTACTTACGTACAATGCAATATCACTCAGCAATGACATCTATGTCATCAGGCCCATAGCAGCATAATGAGTGGATTCAGGTATGATGATTCTAACTGAAATAAGTCACACAGAAAAAGAAACATCATAAGATATCACTAATACACGGAATGTAAACTTGGCTACACAGGAACTGAATTTCAAAACAGAACATGGTCCCAAATTTAGAAAACCAACTTATGCTTGCTTAAGGGGAAAGGTGAGTTGGGGTGCTGCATAAAACCAGAGATTGAAATGAGCACAGATAAAGTTCCTTAAGCCAAATATGTAATAGACAAGAGCTACTCCTTGCTCAACGAAATGGACTCAAAACCCCATATTAAACACCTAATAATGTACCTGACTAGTAAGTATCTTAAAACCTATGGATTGCTATGTCTCTGAAAGTGAATCAATCGTGAGTACAGGGGCAAAAACGCAGCAGTGATAGGATTGGAGAGTTTTGGTGAGCAAATGAAGACCCTTTGAAGTCATATTGCATGGTACCCATTCCACGGGTCTCAACTCTCCAGGTTTAAGGGATTCTTCCTTCAGCTAAAACATGCATGTGGAACCCAGAGTATGATCAACCGTGTGATCGGGAGACGTGTTGAAATATGTCTCAGTTCTCGTCCCCTGGTACTCGGGTGCAACATTCCAGATGCTTTACTAACACTCTCCCGACTTGGAGAGTCAGTGCCTTTAACCTCCTTTTTGGCCCAGTTTGCAAATTCCGCGGAAGATGAACAGGAATAGGGAGAACCAATGAGAGACTAGCTGGAGGTGTCTGGACGGGAAAATTTAACTCTCATTTCCCACCAGGAAGAGGAATTAAGCAAAGGCTCAGTGTGCCATGCCGGAACCAGATTAGGGCCTGAAGCAATCCTGCGGTGTTGCGGCCAGCTCACAAGAAAGCGAGTTGAAGAAAGGAGCTCAGGGGCACTGTAATTCACAAACCTGCAGAGTTATAAATGACAGCTATCATCCAAAAATATACTGAAGTAAGGCTGCCAAGAGGACTTGAAAGCCGGGCAGAATTGCAGGAAACCGATTTCAGGAGGTAGACTGGAATTGCATTTAAAGCATAGGAAAAGAGGCAGAAGGTCGACAATGATGCACTTGGCCAAAAAGGGCGTATGCGTTTTTTCCTGAATATATTCAGGAAAAAACGCATACGCCCTTTTTGGCCAACCAAGCAAGCTTGCAAAGGAAATCTGCACTACAATGAAGTCTCACTTCCCCCCTGTCAAAAGGGCCATCTGAAAAAAGTGTAAAATCCAGAAAGGCAGGACAGGCCATGGAGAACTGGGAGCCTTGTTATGCTGATGGGCGGGATGTAAATTGCCAACAGCCACTCGGGAGAAGTGTATGGTGTTTCCTGAAACATCTAAAAAACAAAGCAACAGAGCCTAGGGCACTTCCACTTATGGTCCTGCAGCTTAGGGAAATTAAAATCAAAAAGACACAGCCACCCCAAAGTTTGGGATGGCTCTGTTTACAAGAAACTCGTTTACGGTACAAGTTCAATATCGCATAAAGCGAAAAATGGATAAAGAAGTTGTGGTACTTACGTACAATGCAATATAACTCAGCAATGACATCTATGTCATCAGGCCCATAGCAGCATAATGAGTGGATTCAGGTATGATGATTCTAACTGAAATAAGTCACACAGAAAAAGAAACATCATAAGATATCACTAATACACGGAATGTAAACTTGGCTACACAGGAACTGAATTTCAAAACAGAACATGGTCCCAAATTTAGAAAACCAACTTATGCTTGCTTAAGGGGAAAGGTGAGTTGGGGTGCTGCATAAAACCAGAGATTGAAATGAGCACAGATAAAGTTCCTTAAGCCAAATATGTAATAGACAAGAGCTACTCCTTGCTCAACGAAATGGACTCAAAACCCCATATTAAACACCTAATAATGTACCTGACTAGTAAGTATCTTAAAACCTATGGATTGCTATGTCTCTGAAAGTGAATCAATCGTGAGTACAGGGGCAAAAACGCAGCAGTGATAGGATTGGAGAGTTTTGGTGAGCAAATGAAGACCCTTTGAAGTCATATTGCATGGTACCCATTCCACGGGTCTCAACTCTCCAGGTTTAAGGGATTCTTCCTTCAGCTAAAACATGCATGTGGAACCCAGAGTATGATCAACCGTGTGATCGGGAGACGTGTTGAAATATGTCTCAGTTCTCGTCCCCTGGTACTCGGGTGCAACATTCCAGATGCTTTACTAACACTCTCCCGACTTGGAGAGTCAGTGCCTTTAACCTCCTTTTTGGCCCAGTTTGCAAATTCCGCGGAAGATGAACAGGAATAGGGAGAACCAATGAGAGACTAGCTGGAGGTGTCTGGACGGGAAAATTTAACTCTCATTTCCCACCAGGAAGAGGAATTAACCAAAGGCTCAGCGTGCCATGCCGGAACCAGATTAGGGCCTGAAGAAATCCTGCAGTGTTGCGGCCAGCTCACAAGAAAGCGAGTTGAAGAAAGGAGCTCAGGGGCACTGTAATTCACAAACCTGCAGAGTTATAAATGACAGCTATCATCCAAAAATATACTGAAGTAAGGCTGCCAAGAGGACTTGAAAGCCGGGCAGAATTGCAGGAAACCGATTTCAGGAGGTAGACTGGAATTGCATTTAAAGCATAGGAAAAGAGGCAGAAGGTCGACAATGATGCACTTGGCCAAAAAGGGCGTATGCGTTTTTTCCTGAATATATTCAGGAAAAAACGCATACGCCCTTTTTGGCCAACCAAGCAAGCTTGCAAAGGAAATCTGCACTACAATGAAGTCTCACTTCCCCCCCGTCAAAAGGGCCATCTGAAAAAAATGTAAAATCCAGAAAGGCAGGACAGGCCATGGAGAACTGGGAGCCTTGTTATGCTGATGGGCGGGATGTAAATTGCCAACAGCCACTCGGGAGAAGTGTATGGTGTTTCCTGAAACATCTAAAAAACAAAGCAACAGAGCCTAGGGCACTTCCACTTATGGTCCTATAGCTTAGGGAAATTAAAATCCAAAAGACACAGCCACCCCAAAGTTTGGGATGGCTCTGTTTACAAGAAACTCGTTTACGGTACAAGTTCAATATCGCATAAAGCGAAAAATGGATAAAGAAGTTGTGGTACTTACGTACAATGCAATATCACTCAGCAATGACATCTATGTCATCAGGCCCATAGCAGCATAATGAGTGGATTCAGGTATGATGATTCTAACTGAAATAAGTCACACAGAAAAAGAAACATCATAAGATATCACTAATACACGGAATGTAAACTTGGCTACACAGGAACTGAATTTCAAAACAGAACATGGTCCCAAATTTAGAAAACCAAGTTATGCTTGCTTAAGGGGAAAGGTGAGTTGGGGTGCTGCATAAAACCAGAGATTGAAATGAGCACAGATAAAGTTCCTTAAGCCAAATATGTAATAGACAAGAGCTACTCCTTGCTCAACGAAATGGACTCAAAACCCCATATTAAACGCCTAATAATGTACCTGACTAGTAAGTATCTTAAAACCTATGGATTGCTATGTCTCTGAAAGTGAATCAATCGTGAGTACAGGGGCAAAAACGCAGCAGTGATAGGATTGGAGAGTTTTGGTGAGCAAATGAAGACCCTTTGAAGTCATATTGCATGGTACCCATTCCACGGGTCTCAACTCTCCAGGTTTAAGGGATTCTTCCTTCAGCTAAAACATGCATGTGGAACCCAGAGTATGATCAACCGTGTGATCGGGAGACGTGTTGAAATATGTCTCAGTTCTCGTCCCCTGGTACTCGGGTGCAACATTCCAGATGCTTTACTAACACTCTCCCGACTTGGAGAGTCAGTGCCTTTAACCTCCTGTTTGGCCCAGTTTGCAAATTCCGCGGAAGATGAACAGGAACAGGGAGAACCAATGAGAGACTAGCTGGAGGTGTCTGGACGGGAAAATTTAACTCTCATTTCCCACCAGGAAGAGGAATTAACCAAAGGCTCAGCGTGCCGTGCCGGAACCAGATTAGGGCCTGAAGCAATCCTGCGGTGTTGCGGCCAGCTCACAAGAAAGCGAGTTGAAGAAAGGAGCTCAGGGGCACTGTAATTCACAAACCTGCAGAGTTATAAATGACAGCTATCATCCAAAAATATACTGAAGTAAGGCTGCCAAGAGGACTTGAAAGCCGGGCAGAATTGCAGGAAACCGATTTCAGGAGGTAGACTGGAATTGCATTTAAAGCATAGGAAAAGAGGCAGAAGGTCGACAATGATGCACTTGGCCAAAAAGGTCGTATGCGTTTTTTCCTGAATATATTCAGGAAAAAACGCATACGCCCTTTTTGGCCAACCAAGCAAGCTTGCAAAGGAAATCTGCACTACAATGAAGTCTCACTTCCCCCCCGTCAAAAGGGCCATCTGAAAAAAGTGTAAAATCCAGAAAGGCAGGACAGGCCATGGAGAACTGGGAGCCTTGTTATGCTGATGGGCGGGATGTAAATTGCCAACAGCCACTCGGGAGAAGTGTATGGTGTTTCCTGAAACATCTAAAAAACAAAGCAACAGAGCCTAGGGCACTTCCACTTATGGTCCTATAGCTTAGGGAAATTAAAATCAAAAAGACACAGCCACCCCAAAGTTTGGGATGGCTCTGTTTACAAGAAACTCGTTTACGGTACAAGTTCAATATCGCATAAAGCGAAAAATGGATAAAGAAGTTTTGGTACTTACGTACAATGCAATATCACTCAGCAATGACATCTATGTCATCAGGCCCATAGCAGCATAATGAGTGGATTCAGGTATGATGATTCTAACTGAAATAAGTCACACAGAAAAAGAAACATCATAAGATATCACTAATACACGGAATGTAAACTTGGCTACACAGGAACTGAATTTCAAAACAGAACATGGTCCCAAATTTAGAAAACCAACTTATGCTTGCTTAAGGGGAAAGGTGAGTTGGGGTGCTGCATAAAACCAGAGATTGAAATGAGCACAGATAAAGTTCCTTAAGCCAAATATGTAATAGACAAGAGCTACTCCTTGCTCAACGAAATGGACTCAAAACCCCATATTAAACACCTAATAATGTACCTGACTAGTAAGTATCTTAAAACCTATGGATTGCTATGTCTCTGAAAGTGAATCAATCGTGAGTACAGGGGCAAAAACGCAGCAGTGATAGGATTGGAGAGTTTTGGTGAGCAAATGAAGACCCTTTGAAGTCATATTGCATGGTACCCATTCCACGGGTCTCAACTCTCCAGGTTTAAGGGATTCTTCCTTCAGCTAAAACATGCATGTGGAACCCAGAGTATGATCAACCGTGTGATCGGGAGACGTGTCGAAATATGTCTCAGTTCTCGTCCCCTGGTACTCGGGTGCAACATTCCAGATGCTTTACTAACACTCTCCCGACTTGGAGAGTCAGTGCCTTTAACCTCCTGTTTGGCCCAGTTTGCAAATTCCGCGGAAGATGAACAGGAATAGGGAGAACCAATGAGAGACTAGCTGGAGGTGTCTGGACGGGAAAATTTAACTCTCATTTCCCACCAGGAAGAGGAATTAACCAAAGGCTCAGCGTGCCATGCCGGAACCAGATTAGGGCCTGAAGCAATCCTGCGGTGTTGCGGGCAGCTCACAAGAAAGCGAGTTGAAGAAAGGAGCTCAGGGGCACTGTAATTCACAAACCTGCAGAGTTATAAATGACAGCTATCATCCAAAAATATACTGAAGTAAGGCTGCCAAGAGGACTTGAAAGCCGGGCAGAATTGCAGGAAACCGATTTCAGGAGGTAGACTGGAATTGCATTTAAAGCATAGGAAAAGAGGCAGAAGGTCGACAATGATGCACTTGGCCAAAAAGGGCGTATGCGTTTTTTCCTGAATATATTCAGGAAAAAACGCATACGCCCTTTTTGGCCAACCAAGCAAGCTTGCAAAGGAAATCTGCACTACAATGAAGTCTCACTTCCCCCCCGTCAAAAGGGCCATCTGAAAAAAGTGTAAAATCCAGAAAGGCAGGACAGGCCATGGAGAACTGGGAGCCTTGTTATGCTGATGGGCGGGATGTAAATTGCCAACAGCCACTCGGGAGAAGTGTATGGTGTTTCCTGAAACATCTAAAAAACAAAGCAACAGAGCCTAGGGCACTTCCACTTATGGTCCTATAGCTTAGGGAAATTAAAATCAAAAAGACACAGCCACCCCAAAGTTTGGGATGGCTCTGTTTACAAGAAACTCGTTTACGGTACAAGTTCAATATCGCATAAAGCGAAAAATGGATAAAGAAGTTGTGGTACTTACGTACAATGCAATATCACTCAGCAATGACATCTATGTCATCAGGCCCATAGCAGCATAATGAGTGGATTCAGGTATGATGATTCTAACTGAAATAAGTCACACAGAAAAAGAAACATCATAAGATATCACTAATACACGGAATGTAAACTTGGCTACACAGGAACTGAATTTCAAAACAGAACATGGTCCCAAATTTAGAAAACCAACTTATGCTTGCTTAAGGGGAAAGGTGAGTTGGGGTGCTGCATAAAACCAGAGATTGAAATGAGCACAGATAAAGTTCCTTAAGCCAAATATGTAATAGACAAGAGCTACTCCTTGCTCAACGAAATGGACTCAAAACCCCATATTAAACACCTAATAATGTACCTGACTAGTAAGTATCTTAAAACCTATGGATTGCTATGTCTCTGAAAGTGAATCAATCGTGAGTACAGGGGCAAAAACGCAGCAGTGATAGGATTGGAGAGTTTTGGTGAGCAAATGAAGACCCTTTGAAGTCATATTGCATGGTACCCATTCCACGGGTCTCAACTCTCCAGGTTTAAGGGATTCTTCCTTCAGCTAAAACATGCATGTGGAGCCCAGAGTATGATCAACCGTGTGATCGGGAGACGTGTCGAAATATGTCTCAGTTCTCGTCCCCTGGTACTCGGGTGCAACATTCCAGATGCTTTACTAACACTCTCCCGACTTGGAGAGTCAGTGCCTTTAACCTCCTGTTTGGCCCAGTTTGCAAATTCCGCGGAAGATGAACAGGAATAGGGAGAACCAATGAGAGACTAGCTGGAGGTGTCTGGACGGGAAAATTTAACTCTCATTTCCCACCAGGAAGAGGAATTAACCAAAGGCTCAGCGTGCCATGCCGGAACCAGATTAGGGCCTGAAGAAATCCTGCAGTGTTGCGGCCAGCTCACAAGAAAGCGAGTTGAAGAAAGGAGCTCAGGGGCACTGTAATTCACAAACCTGCAGAGTTATAAATGACAGCTATCATCCAAAAATATACTGAAGTAAGGCTGCCAAGAGGACTTGAAAGCCGGGCAGAATTGCAGGAAACCGATTTCAGGAGGTAGACTGGAATTGCATTTAAAGCATAGGAAAAGAGGCAGAAGGTCGACAATGATGCACTTGGCCAAAAATGGCGTATGCGTTTTTTCCTGAATATATTCAGGAAAAAACGCATACGCCCTTTTTGGCCAACCAAGCAAGCTTGCAAAGGAAATCTGCACTACAATGAAGTCTCACTTCCCCCCCGTCAAAAGGGCCATCTGAAAAAAGTGTAAAATCCAGAAAGGCAGGACAGGCCATGGAGAACTGGGAGCCTTGTTATGCTGATGGGCGGGATGTAAATTGCCAACAGCCACTCGGGAGAAGTGTATGGTGTTTCCTGAAACATCTAAAAAACAAAGCAACAGAGCCTAGGGCACTTCCACTTATGGTCCTGCAGCTTAGGGAAATTAAAATCAAAAAGACACAGCCACCCCAAAGTTTGGGATGGCTCTGTTTACAAGAAACTCGTTTACGGTACAAGTTCAATATCGCATAAAGCGAAAAATGGATAAAGAAGTTGTGGTACTTACGTACAATGCAATATCACTCAGCAATGACATCTATGTCATCAGGCCCATAGCAGCATAATGAGTGGATTCAGGTATGATGATTCTAACTGAAATAAGTCACACAGAAAAAGAAACATCATAAGATATCACTAATACACGGAATGTAAACTTGGCTACACAGGAACTGAATTTCAAAACAGAACATGGTCCCAAATTTAGAAAACCAACTTATGCTTGCTTAAGGGGAAAGGTGAGTTGGGGTGCTGCATAAAACCAGAGATTGAAATGAGCACAGATAAAGTTCCTTAAGCCAAATATGTAATAGACAAGAGCTACTCCTTGCTCAACGAAATGGACTCAAAACCCCATATTAAACGCCTAATAATGTACCTGACTAGTAAGTATCTTAAAACCTATGGATTGCTATGTCTCTGAAAGTGAATCAATCGTGAGTACAGGGGCAAAAACGCAGCAGTGATAGGATTGGAGAGTTTTGGTGAGCAAATGAAGACCCTTTGAAGTCATATTGCATGGTACCCATTCCACGGGTCTCAACTCTCCAGGTTTAAGGGATTCTTCCTTCAGCTAAAACATGCATGTGGAACCCAGAGTATGATCAACCGTGTGATCGGGAGACGTGTTGAAATATGTCTCAGTTCTCGTCCCCTGGTACTCGGGTGCAACATTCCAGATGCTTTACTAACACTCTCCCGACTTGGAGAGTCAGTGCCTTTAACCTCCTGTTTGGCCCAGTTTGCAAATTCCGCGGAAGATGAACAGGAATAGGGAGAACCAATGAGAGACTAGCTGGAGGTGTCTGGACGGGAAAATTTAACTCTCATTTCCCACCAGGAAGAGGAATTAACCAAAGGCTCAGCGTGCCATGCCGGAACCAGATTAGGGCCTGAAGCAATCCTGCGGTGTTGCGGCCAGCTCACAAGAAAGCGAGTTGAAGAAAGGAGCTCAGGGGCACTGTAATTCACAAACCTGCAGAGTTATAAATGACAGCTATCATCCAAAAATATACTGAAGTAAGGCTGCCAAGAGGACTTGAAAGCCGGGCAGAATTGCAGGAAACCGATTTCAGGAGGTAGACTGGAATTGCATTTAAAGCATAGGAAAAGAGGCAGAAGGTCGACAATGATGCACTTGGCCAAAAAGGGCGTATGCGTTTTTTCCTGAATATATTCAGGAAAAAACGCATACGCCCTTTTTGGCCAACCAAGCAAGCTTGCAAAGGAAATCTGCACTACAATGAAGTCTCACTTCCCCCCCGTCAAAAGGGCCATCTGAAAAAAGTGTAAAATCCAGAAAGGCAGGACAGGCCATGGAGAACTGGGAGCCTTGTTATGCTGATGGGCGGGATGTAAATTGCCAACAGCCACTCGGGAGAAGTGTATGGTGTTTCCTGAAACATCTAAAAAACAAAGCAACAGAGCCTAGGGCACTTCCACTTATGGTCCTGCAGCTTAGGGAAATTAAAATCAAAAAGACACAGCCACCCCAAAGTTTGGGATGGCTCTGTTTACAAGAAACTCGTTTACGGTACAAGTTCAATATCGCATAAAGCGAAAAATGGATAAAGAAGTTGTGGTACTTACGTACAATGCAATATCACTCAGCAATGACATCTATGTCATCAGGCCCATAGCAGCATAATGAGTGGATTCAGGTATGATGATTCTAACTGAAATAAGTCACACAGAAAAAGAAACATCATAAGATATCACTAATACACGGAATGTAAACTTGGCTACACAGGAACTGAATTTCAAAACAGAACATGGTCCCAAATTTAGAAAACCAACTTATGCTTGCTTAAGGGGAAAGGTGAGTTGGGGTGCTGCATAAAACCAGAGATTGAAATGAGCACAGATAAAGTTCCTTAAGCCAAATATGTAATAGACAAGAGCTACTCCTTGCTCAACGAAATGGACTCAAAACCCCATATTAAACGCCTAATAATGTACCTGACTAGTAAGTATCTTAAAACCTATGGATTGCTATGTCTCTGAAAGTGAATCAATCGTGAGTACAGGGGCAAAAACGCAGCAGTGATAGGATTGGAGAGTTTTGGTGAGCAAATGAAGACCCTTTGAAGTCATATTGCATGGTACCCATTCCACGGGTCTCAACTCTCCAGGTTTAAGGGATTCTTCCTTCAGCTAAAACATGCATGTGGAACCCAGAGTATGATCAACCGTGTGATCGGGAGACGTGTTGAAATATGTCTCAGTTCTCGTCCCCTGGTACTCGGGTGCAACATTCCAGATGCTTTACTAACACTCTCCCGACTTGGAGAGTCAGTGCCTTTAACCTCCTGTTTGGCCCAGTTTGCAAATTCCGCGGAAGATGAACAGGAATAGGGAGAACCAATGAGAGACTAGCTGGAGGTGTCTGGACGGGAAAATTTAACTCTCATTTCCCACCAGGAAGAGGAATTAACCAAAGGCTCAGCGTGCCATGCCGGAACCAGATTAGGGCCTGAAGCAATCCTGCGGTGTTGCGGTCAGCTCACAAGAAAGCGAGTTGAAGAAAGGAGCTCAGGGGCACTGTAATTCACAAACCTGCAGAGTTATAAATGACAGCTATCATCCAAAAATATACTGAAGTAAGGCTGCCAAGAGGACTTGAAAGCCGGGCAGAATTGCAGGAAACCGATTTCAGGAGGTAGACTGGAATTGCATTTAAAGCATAGGAAAAGAGGCAGAAGGTCGACAATGATGCACTTGGCCAAAAAGGGCGTATGCGTTTTTTCCTGAATATATTCAGGAAAAAACGCATACGCCCTTTTTGGCCAACCAAGCAAGCTTGCAAAGGAAATCTGCACTACAATGAAGTCTCACTTCCCCCCCGTCAAAAGGGCCATCTGAAAAAAGTGTAAAATCCAGAAAGGCAGGACAGGCCATGGAGAACTGGGAGCCTTGTTATGCTGATGGGCGGGATGTAAATTGCCAACAGCCACTCGGGAGAAGTGTATGGTGTTTCCTGAAACATCTAAAAAACAAAGCAACAGAGCCTAGGGCACTTCCACTTATGGTCCTGCAGCTTAGGGAAATTAAAATCAAAAAGACACAGCCACCCCAAAGTTTGGGATGGCTCTGTTTACAAGAAACTCATTTACGGTACAAGTTCAATATCGCATAAAGCGAAAAATGGATAAAGAAGTTGTGGTACTTACGTACAATGCAATATCACTCAGCAATGACATCTATGTCATCAGGCCCATAGCAGCATAATGAGTGGATTCAGGTATGATGATTCTAACTGAAATAAGTCACACAGAAAAAGAAACATCATAAGATATCACTAATACACGGAATGTAAACTTGGCTACACAGGAACTGAATTTCAAAACAGAACATGGTCCCAAATTTAGAAAACCAACTTATGCTTGCTTAAGGGGAAAGGTGAGTTGGGGTGCTGCATAAAACCAGAGATTGAAATGAGCACAGATAAAGTTCCTTAAGCCAAATATGTAATAGACAAGAGCTACTCCTTGCTCAACGAAATGGACTCAAAACCCCATATTAAACACCTAATAATGTACCTGACTAGTAAGTATCTTAAAACCTATGGATTGCTATGTCTCTGAAAGTGAATCAATCGTGAGTACAGGGGCAAAAACGCAGCAGTAATAGGATTGGAGAGTTTTGGTGAGCAAATGAAGACCCTTTGAAGTCATATTGCATGGTACCCATTCCACGGGTCTCAACTCTCCAGGTTTAAGGGATTCTTCCTTCAGCTAAAACATGCATGTGGAACCCAGAGTATGATCAACCGTGTGATCGGGAGACGTGTCGAAATATGTCTCAGTTCTCGTCCCCTGGTACTCGGGTGCAACATTCCAGATGCTTTACTAACACTCTCCCGACTTGGAGAGTCAGTGCCTTTAACCTCCTGTTTGGCCCAGTTTGCAAATTCCGCGGAAGATGAACAGGAATAGGGAGAACCAATGAGAGACTAGCTGGAGGTGTCTGGACGGGAAAATTTAACTCTCATTTCCCACCAGGAAGAGGAATTAACCAAAGGCTCAGCGTGCCATGCCAGAACCAGATTAGGGCCTGAAGACATCCTGCAGTGTTGCGGCCAGCTCACAAGAAAGCGAGTTGAAGAAAGGAGCTCAGGGGCACTGTAATTCACAAACCTGCAGAGTTATAAATGACAGCTATCATCCAAAAATATACTGAAGTAAGGCTGCCAAGAGGACTTGAAAGCCGGGCAGAATTGCAGGAAACCGATTTCAGGAGGTAGACTGGAATTGCATTTAAAGCATAGGAAAAGAGGCAGAAGGTCGACAATGATGCACTTGGCCAAAAATGGCGTATGCGTTTTTTCCTGAATATATTCAGGAAAAAACGCATACGCCCTTTTTGGCCAACCAAGCAAGATTGCAAAGGAAATCTGCACTACAATGAAGTCTCACTTCCCCCCCGTCAAAAGGGCCATCTGAAAAAAGTGTAAAATCCAGAAAGGCAGGACAGGCCATGGAGAACTGGGAGCCTTGTTATGCTGATGGGCGGGATGTAAATTGCCAACAGCCACTCGGGAGAAGTGTATGGTGTTTCCTGAAACATCTAAAAAACAAAGCAACAGAGCCTAGGGCACTTCCACTTATGGTCCTATAGCTTAGGGAAATTAAAATCAAAAAGACACAGCCACCCCAAAGTTTGGGATGGCTCTGTTTACAAGAAACTCGTTTACGGTACAAGTTCAATATCGCATAAAGCGAAAAATGGATAAAGAAGTTGTGGTACTTACGTACAATGCAATATCACTCAGCAATGACATCTATGTCATCAGGCCCATAGCAGCATAATGAGTGGATTCAGGTATGATGATTCTAACTGAAATAAGTCACACAGAAAAAGAAACATCATAAGATATCACTAATACACGGAATGTAAACTTGGCTACACGAACTGAATTTCAAAACAGAACATGGTCCCAAATTTAGAAAATCAACTTATGCTTGCTTAAGGGGAAAGGTGAGTTGGGGTGCTGCATAAAACCAGAGGTTGAAATGAGCACAGATAAAGTTCCTTAAGCCAAATATGTAATAGACAAGAGCTACTCCTTGCTCAACGAAATGGACTCAAAACCCCATATTAAACGCCTAATAATGTACCTGACTAGTAAGTATCTTAAAACCTATGGATTGCTATGTCTCTGAAAGTGAATCAATCGTGAGTACAGGGGCAAGAACGCAGCAGTGATAGGATTGGAGAGTTTTGGTGAGCAAATGAAGACCCTTTGAAGTCATATTGCATGGTACCCATTCCACGGGTCTCAACTCTCCAGGTTTAAGGGATTCTTCCTTCAGCTAAAACATGCATGTGGAACCCAGAGTATGATCAACCGTGTGATCGGGAGACGTGTTGAAATATGTCTCAGTTCTCGTCCCCTGGTACTCGGGTGCAACATTCCAGATGCTTTACTAACACTCTCCCGACTTGGAGAGTCAGTGCCTTTAACCTCCTGTTTGGCCCAGTTTGCAAATTCCGCGGAAGATGAACAGGAATAGGGAGAACCAATGAGAGACTAGCTGGAGGTGTCTGGACGGGAAAATTTAACTCTCATTTCCCACCAGGAAGAGGAATTAACCAAAGGCTCAGCGTGCCGTGCCGGAACCAGATTAGGGCCTGAAGCAATCCTGCGGTGTTGCGGCCAGCTCACAAGAAAGCGAGTTGAAGAAAGGAGCTCAGGGGCACTGTAATTCACAAACCTGCAGAGTTATAAATGACAGCTATCATCCAAAAATATACTGAAGTAAGGCTGCCAAGAGGACTTGAAAGCCGGGCAGAATTGCAGGAAACCGATTTCAGGAGGTAGACTGGAATTGCATTTAAAGCATAGGAAAAGAGGCAGAAGGTCGACAATGATGCACTTGGCCAAAAAGGGCGTATGCGTTTTTTCCTGAATATATTCAGGAAAAAACGCATACGCCCTTTTTGGCCAACCAAGCAAGCTTGCAAAGGAAATCTGCACTACAATGAAGTCTCACTTCCCCCCCGTCAAAAGGGCCATCTGAAAAAAGTGTAAAATCCAGAAAGGCAGGACAGGCCATGGAGAACTGGGAGCCTTGTTATGCTGATGGGCGGGATGTAAATTGCCAACAGCCACTCGGGAGAAGTGTATGGTGTTTCCTGAAACATCTAAAAAACAAAGCAACAGAGCCTAGGGCACTTCCACTTATGGTCCTGCAGCTTAGGGAAATTAAAATCAAAAAGACACAGCCACCCCAAAGTTTGGGATGGCTCTGTTTACAAGAAACTCGTTTACGGTACAAGTTCAATATCGCATAAAGCGAAAAATGGATAAAGAAGTTGTGGTACTTACGTACAATGCAATATCACTCAGCAATGACATCTATGTCATCAGGCCCATAGCAGCATAATGAGTGGATTCAGGTATGATGATTCTAACTGAAATAAGTCACACAGAAAAAGAAACATCATAAGATATCACTAATACACGGAATGTAAACTTGGCTACACAGGAACTGAATTTCAAAACAGAACATGGTCCCAAATTTAGAAAACCAACTTATGCCTGCTTAAGGGGAAAGGTGAGTTGGGGTGCTGCATAAAACCAGAGATTGAAATGAGCACAGATAAAGTTCCTTAAGCCAAATATGTAATAGACAAGAGCTACTCCTTGCTCAACGAAATGGACTCAAAACCCCATATTAAACGCCTAATAATGTACTTGACTAGTAAGTATCTTAAAACCTATGGATTGCTATGTCTCTGAAAGTGAATCAATCGTGAGTACAGGGGCAAAAACGCAGCAGTGATAGGATTGGAGAGTTTTGGTGAGCAAATGAAGACCCTTTGAAGTCATATTGCATGGTACCCATTCCACGGGTCTCAACTCTCCAGGTTTAAGGGATTCTTCCTTCAGCTAAAACATGCATGTGGAACCCAGAGTATGATCAACCGTGTGATCGGGAGACGTGTTGAAATATGTCTCAGTTCTCGTCCCCTGGGACTCGGGTGCAACATTCCAGATGCTTTACTAACACTCTCCCGACTTGGAGAGTCAGTGCCTTTAACCTCCTGTTTGGCCCAGTTTGCAAATTCCGCGGAAGATGAACAGGAATAGGGAGAACCAATGAGAGACTAGCTGGAGGTGTCTGGACGGGAAAATTTAACTCTCATTTCCCACCAGGAAGAGGAATTAACCAAAGGCTCAGCGTGCCATGCCGGAACCAGATTAGTGCCTGAAGCAATCCTGCGGTGTTGCGGTCAGCTCACAAGAAAGCGAGTTGAAGAAAGGAGCTCAGGGGCACTGTAATTCACAAACCTGCAGAGTTATAAATGACAGCTATCATCCAAAAATATACTGAAGTAAGGCTGCCAAGAGGACTTGAAAGCCGGGCAGAATTGCAGGAAACCGATTTCAGGAGGTAGACTGGAATTGCATTTAAAGCATAGGAAAAGAGGCAGAAGGTCGACAATGATGCACTTGGCCAAAAAGGGCGTATGCGTTTTTTCCTGAATATATTCAGGAAAAAACGCATACGCCCTTTTTGGCCAACCAAGCAAGCTTGCAAAGGAAATCTGCACTACAATGAAGTCTCACTTCCCCCCCGTCAAAAGGGCCATCTGAAAAAAGTGTAAAATCCAGAAAGGCAGGACAGGCCATGGAGAACTGGGAGCCTTGTTATGCTGATGGGCGGGATGTAAATTGCCAACAGCCACTCGGGAGAAGTGTATGGTGTTTCATGAAACATCTAAAAAACAAAGCAACAGAGCCTAGGGCACTTCCACTTATGGTCCTGCAGCTTAGGGAAATTAAAATCCAAAAGCCACAGCCACCCCAAAGTTTGGGATGGCTCTGTTTACAAGAAACTCGTTTACGGTACAAGTTCAATATCGCATAAAGCGAAAAATGGATAAAGAACTTGTGGTACATACGTACAATGCAATATCACTCAGCAATGACATCTATGTCATCAGGCCCATAGCAGCATAATGAGTGGATTCAGGTAAGATGATTCTAACTGAAATAAGTCACACAGAAAAAGAAACATCATAAGATATCACTAATACACGGAATGTAATCTTGGCTACACAGGAACTGAATTTCAAAACAGAACATGGTCCCAAATTTAGAAAACCAACTTATGCTTGCTTAAGGGGAAAGGTGAGTTGGGGTGCTGCATAAAACCAGAGATTGAAATGAGCACAGATAAAGTTCCTTAAGCCAAATATGTAATAGACAAGAGCTACTCCTTGCTCAACGAAATGGACTCAAAACCCCATATTAAACGCCTAATAATGTACCTGACTAGTAAGTATCTTAAAACCTATGGATTGCTATGTCTCTGAAAGTGAATCAATCGTGAGTACAGGGGCAAAAACGCAGCAGTGATAGGATTGGAGAGTTTTGGTGAGCAAATGAAGACCCTTTGAAATCATATTGCATGGTACCCATTCCACGGGTCTCAACTCTCCAGGTTTAAGGGATTCTTCCTTCAGCTAAAACATGCATGTGGAACCCAGAGTATGATCAACCGTGTGATCGGGAGACGTGTTGAAATATGTCTCAGTTCTCGTCCCCTGGTACTCGGGTGCAACATTCCAGATGCTTTACTAACACTCTCCCGACTTGGAGAGTCAGTGCCTTTAACCTCCTGTTTGGCCCAGTTTGCAAATTCCGCGGAAGATGAACAGGAATAGGGAGAACCAATGAGAGACTAGCTGGAGGTGTCTGGACGGGAAAATTTAACTCTCATTTCCCACCAGGAAGAGGAATTAACCAAAGGCTCAGCGTGCCATGCCGGAACCAGATTAGGGCCTGAAGCAATCCTACGGTGTTGCGGCCAGCTCACAAGAAAGCGAGTTGAAGAAAGGAGCTCAGGGGCACTGTAATTCACAAACCTGCAGAGTTATAAATGACAGCTATCATCCAAAAATATACTGAAGTAAGGGTGCCAAGAAGACTTGAAAGCCGGGCAGAATTGCAGGAAACCGATTTCAGGAGGTAGACTGGAATTGCATTTAAAGCATAGGAAAAGAGGCAGAAGGTCGACAATGATGCACTTGGCCAAAAAGGGCGTATGCGTTTTTTCCTGAATATATTCAGGAAAAAACGCATACGCCCTTTTTGGCCAACCAAGCAAGCTTGCAAAGGAAATCTGCACTACAATGAAGTCTCACTTCCCCCCCGTCAAAAGGGCCATCTGAAAAAAGTGTAAAATCCAGAAAGGCAGGACAGGCCATGGAGAACTGGGAGCCTTGTTATGCTGATGGGCGGGATGTAAATTGCCAACAGCCACTCGGGAGAAGTGTATGGTGTTTCCTGAAACATCTAAAAAACAAAGCAACAGAGCCTAGGGCACTTCCACTTATGGTCCTGCAGCTTAGGGAAATTAAAATCAAAAAGACACAGCCACCCCAAAGTTTGGGATGGCTCTGTTTACAAGAAACTCGTTTACGGTACAAGTTCAATATCGCATAAAGCGAAAAATGGATAAAGAAGTTGTGGTACTTACGTACAATGCAATATCACTCAGCAATGACATCTATGTCATCAGGCCCATAGCAGCATAATGAGTGGATTCAGGTATGATGATTCTAACTGAAATAAGTCACACAGAAAAAGAAACATCATAAGATATCACTAATACACGGAATGTAAACTTGGCTACACAGGAACTGAATTTCAAAACAGAACATGATCCCAAATTTAGAAAACCAACTTATGCTTGCTTAAGGGGAAAGGTGAGTTGGGGTGCTGCATAAAACCAGAGATTGAAATGAGCACAGATAAAGTTCCTTAAGCCAAATATGTAATAGACAAGAGCTACTCCTTGCTCAACGAAATGGACTCAAAACCCCATATTAAACGCCTAATAATGTACCTGACTAGTAAGTATCTTAAAACCTATGGATTGCTATGTCTCTGAAAGTGAATCAATCGTGAGTACAGGGGCAAAAACGCAGCAGTGATAGGATTGGAGAGTTTTGGTGAGCAAATGAAAACCCTTTGAAGTCATATTGCATGGTACCCATTCCACGGGTCTCAACTCTCCAGGTTTAAGGGATTCTTCCTTCAGCTAAAACATGCATGTGGAACCCAGAGTATGATCAACCGTGTGATCGGGAGACGTGTTGAAATATGTCTCAGTTCTCGTCCCCTGGTACTCGGGTGCAACATTCCAGATGCTTTACTAACACTCTCCCGACTTGGAGAGTCAGTGCCTTTAACCTCCTGTTTGGCCCAGTTTGCAAATTCCGCGGAAGATGAACAGGAATAGGGAGAACCAATGAGAGACTAGCTGGAGGTGTCTGGACGGGAAAATTTAACTCTCATTTCCCACCAGGAAGAGGAATTAACCAAAGGCTCAGCGTGCCGTGCCGGAACCAGATTAGGGCCTGAAGCAATCCTGCGGTGTTGCGGCCAGCTCACAAGAAAGCGAGTTGAAGAAAGGAGCTCAGGGGCACTGTAATTCACAAACCTGCAGAGTTATAAATGACAGCTATCATCCAAAAATATACTGAAGTAAGGCTGCCAAGAGGACTTGAAAGCCGGGCAGAATTGCAGGAAACCGATTTCAGGAGGTAGACTGGAATTGCATTTAAAGCATAGGAAAAGAGGCAGAAGGTCGACAATGATGCACTTGGCCAAAAAGGGCGTATGCGTTTTTTCCTGAATATATTCAGGAAAAAACACATACGCCCTTTTTGGCCAACCAAGCAAGCTTGCAAAGGAAATCTGCACTACAATGAAGTCTCACTTCCCCCCCGTCAAAAGGGCCATCTGAGAAAAGTGTAAAATCCAGAAAGGCAGGACAGGCCATGGAGAACTGGGAGCCTTGTTATGCTGATGGGCGGGATGTAAATTGCCAACAGCCACTCGGGAGAAGTGTATGGTGTTTCCTGAAACATCTAAAAAACAAAGCAACAGAGCCTAGGGCACTTCCACTTATGGTCCTATAGCTTAGGGAAATTAAAATCAAAAAGACACAGCCACCCCAAAGTTTGGGATGGCTCTGTTTACAAGAAACTCGTTTACGGTACAAGTTCAATATCGCATAAAGCGAAAAATGGATAAAGAAGTTGTGGTACTTACGTACAATGCAATATCACTCAGCAATGACATCTATGTCATCAGGCCCGTAGCAGCATAATGAGTGGATTCAGGTATGATGATTCTAACTGAAATAAGTCACACAGAAAAAGAAACATCATAAGATATCACTAATACACGGAATGTAAACTTGGCTACACAGGAACTGAATTTCAAAACAGAACATGGTCCCAAATTTAGAAAATCAACTTATGCTTGCTTAAGGGGAAAGGTGAGTTGGGGTGCTGCATAAAACCAGAGGTTGAAATGAGCACAGATAAAGTTCCTTAAGCCAAATATGTAATAGACAAGAGCTACTCCTTGCTCAACGAAATGGACTCAAAACCCCATATTAAACGCCTAATAATGTACCTGACTAGCAAGTATCTTAAAACCTATGGATTGCTATGTCTCTGAAAGTGAATCAATCGTGAGTACAGGGGCAAAAACGCAGCAGTGATAGGATTGGAGAGTTTTGGTGAGCAAATGAAGACCCTTTGAAGTCATATTGCATGGTACCCATTCCACGGGTCTCAACTCTCCAGGTTTAAGGGATTCTTCCTTCAGCTAAAACATGCATGTGGAACCCAGAGTATGATCAACCGTGTGATCGGGAGACGTGTTGAAATATGTCTCAGTTCTCATCCCCTGGTACTCGGGTGCAACATTCCAGATGCTTTACTAACACTCTCCCGACTTGGAGAGTCAGTGCCTTTAACCTCCTGTTTGGCCCAGTTTGCAAATTCCGCGGAAGATGAACAGGAATAGGGAGAACCAATGAGAGACTAGCTGGAGGTGTCTGGACGGGAAAATTTAACTCTCATTTCCCACCAGGAAGAGGAATCAACCAAAGGCTCAGCGTGCCGTGCCGGAACCAGATTAGGGCCTGAAGCAATCCTGCGGTGTTGCGGCCAGCTCACAAGAAAGCGAGTTGAAGAAAGGAGCTCAGGGGCACTGTAATTCACAAACCTGCAGAGTTATAAATGACAGCTATCATCCAAAAATATACTGAAGTAAGGCTGCCAAGAGGACTTGAAAGCCGGGCAGAATTGCAGGAAACCGATTTCAGGAGGTAGACTGGAATTGCATTTAAAGCATAGGAAAAGAGGCAGAAGGTCGACAATGATGCACTTGGCCAAAAAGGGCGTATGCGTTTTTTCCTGAATATATTCAGGAAAAAACGCATACGCCCTTTTTGGCCAACCAAGCAAGCTTGCAAAGGAAATCTGCACTACAATGAAGTCTCACTTCCCCCCCGTCAAAAGGGCCATCTGAAAAAAGTGTAAAATCCAGAAAGGCAGGACAGACCATGGAGAACTGGGAGCCTTGTTATGCTGATGGGCGGGATGTAAATTGCCAACAGCCACTCGGGAGAAGTGTATGGTGTTTCCTGAAACATCTAAAAAACAAAGCAACAGAGCCTAGGGCACTTCCACTTATGGTCCTATAGCTCAGGGAAATTAAAATCAAAAAGACACAGCCACCCCAAAGTTTGGGATGGCTCTGTTTACAAGAAACTCGTTTACGGTACAAGTTCAATATCGCATAAAGCGAAAAATGGATAAAGAAGTTGTGGTACTTACGTACAATGCAATATCACTCAGCAATGACATCTATGTCATCAGGCCCATAGCAGCATAATGAGTGGATTCAGGTATGATGATTCTAACTGAAATAAGTCACACAGAAAAAGAAACATCATAAGATATCACTAATACACGGAATGTAAACTTGGCTACACAGGAACTGAATTTCAAAACAGAACATGGTCCCAAATTTAGAAAACCAACTTATGCTTGCTTAAGGGGAAAGGTGAGTTGGGGTGCTGCATAAAACCAGAGATTGAAATGAGCACAGATAAAGTTCCTTAAGCCAAATATGTAATAGACAAGAGCTACTCCTTGCTCAACGAAATGGACTCAAAACCCCATATTAAACGCCTAATAATGTACCTGACTAGTAAGTATCTTAAAACCTATGGATTGCTATGTCTCTGAAAGTGAATCAATCGTGAGTACAGGGGCAAAAACGCAGCAGTGATAGGATTGGAGAGTTTTGGTGAGCAAATGAAGACCCTTTGAAGTCATATTGCATGGTACCCATTCCACGGGTCTCAACTCTCCAGGTTTAAGGGATTCTTCCTTCAGCTAAAACATGCATGTGGAACCCAGAGTATGATCAACCGTGTGATCGGGAGACGTGTTGAAATATGTCTCAGTTCTCGTCCCCTGGTACTCGGGTGCAACATTCCAGATGCTTTACTAACACTCTCCCGACTTGGAGAGTCAGTGCCTTTAACCTCCTGTTTGGCCCAGTTTGCAAATTCCGCAGAAGATGAACAGGAATAGGGAGAACCAATGAGAGACTAGCTGGAGGTGTCTGGACGGGAAAATTTAACTCTCATTTCCCACCAGGAAGAGGAATTAACCAAAGGCTCAGCGTGCCATGCCGGAACCAGATTAGAGCCTGAAGCAATCCTGCGGTGTTGCGGCCAGCTCACAAGAAAGCGAGTTGAAGAAAGGAGCTCAGGGGCACTGTAATTCACAAACCTGCAGAGTTATAAATGACAGCTATCATCCAAAAATATACTGAAGTAAGGCTGCCAAGAGGACTTGAAAGCCGGGCAGAATTGCAGGAAACCGATTTCAGGAGGTAGACTGGAATTGCATTTAAAGCATAGGAAAAGAGGCAGAAGGTCGACAATGATGCACTTGGCCAAAAAGGGCGTATGCGTTTTTTCCTGAATATATTCAGGAAAAAACGCATACGCCCTTTTTGGCCAACCAAGCAAGCTTGCAAAGGAAATCTGCACTACAATGAAGTCTCACTTCCCCCCCGTCAAAAGGGCCATCTGAAAAAAGTGTAAAATCCAGAAAGGCAGGACAGGCCATGGAGAACTGGGAGCCTTGTTATGCTGATGGGCAGGATGTAAATTGCCAACAGCCACTCGGGAGAAGTGTATGGTGTTTCCTGAAACATCTAAAAAACAAAGCAACAGAGCCTAGGGCACTTCCACTTATGGTCCTATAGCTCAGGGAAATTAAAATCAAAAAGACACAGCCACCCCAAAGTTTGGGATGGCTCTGTTTACAAGAAACTCATTTACGGTACAAGTTCAATATCGCATAAAGGGAAAAATGGATAAAGAAGCTGTGGTACTTACGTACAATGCAATATCACTCAGCAATGACATCTATGTCATCAGGCCCATAGCAGCATAATGAGTGGATTCAGGTATGATGATTCTAACTGAAATAAGTCACACAGAAAAAGAAACATCATAAGATATCACTAATAAACGGAATGTAAACTTGGCTACACAGGAACTGAATTTCAAAACAGAACATGGTCCCAAATTTAGAAAATCAACTTATGCTTGCTTAAGGGGAAAGGTGAGTTGGGGTGCTGCATAAAACCAGAGATTGAAATGAGCACAGATAAAGTTCCTTAAGCCAAATATGTAATAGACAAGAGCTACTCCTTGCTCAACGAAATGGACTCAAAACCCCATATTAAAGGCCTAATAATGTACCTGACTAGTAAGTATCTTAAAACCTATGGATTGCTATGTCTCTGAAAGTGAATCAATCGTGAGTACAGGGGCAAAAACGCAGCAGTGATAGGATTGGAGAGTTTTGGTGAGCAAATGAAGACCCTTTGAAGTCATATTGCATGGTACCCATTCCACGGGTCTCAACTCTCCAGGTTTAAGGGATTCTTCCTTCAGCTAAAACATGCATGTGGAACCCAGAGTATGATCAACCGTGTGATCGGGAGACGTGTTGAAATATGTCTCAGTTCTCGTCCCCTGGTACTCGGGTGCAACATTCCAGATGCTTTACTAACACTCTCCCGACTTGGAGAGTCAGTGCCTTTAACCTCCTGTTTGGCCCAGTTTGCAAATTCCGCGGAAGATGAACAGGAATAGGGAGAACCAATGAGAGACTAGCTGGAGGTGTCTGGACGGGAAAATTTAACTCTCATTTCCCACCAGGAAGAGGAATTAACCAAAGGCTCAGCGTGCCATGCCGGAACCAGATTAGGGCCTGAAGCAATCCTGCGGTGTTGCGGCCAGCTCACAAGAAAGCGAGTTGAAGAAAGGAGCTCAGGGGCACTGTAATTCACAAACCTGCAGAGTTATAAATGACAGCTATCATCCAAAAATATACTGAAGTAAGGCTGCCAAGAGGACTTGAAAGCCGGGCAGAATTGCAGGAAACCGATCTCAGGAGGTAGACTGGAATTGCATTTAAAGCATAGGAAAAGAGGCAGAAGGTCGACAATGATGCACTTGGCCAAAAAGGGCGTATGCGTTTTTTCCTGAATATATTCAGGAAAAAACGCATACGCCCTTTTTGGCCAACCAAGCAAGCTTGCAAAGGAAATCTGCACTACAATGAAGTCTCACTTCCCCCCTGTCAAAAGGGCCATCTGAAAAAAGTGTAAAATCCAGAAAGGCAGGACAGACCATGGAGAACTGGGAGCCTTGTTATGCTGATGGGCGGGATGTAAATTGCCAACAGCCACTCGGGAGAAGTGTATGGTGTTTCCTGAAACATCTAAAAAACAAAGCAACAGAGCCTAGGGCACTTCCACTTATGGTCCTATAGCTTAGGGAAATTAAAATCAAAAAGACACAGCCACCCCAAAGTTTGGGATGGCTCTGTTTACAAGAAACTCGTTTACGGTACAAGTTCAATATCGCATAAAGCGAAAAATGGATAAAGAAGTTGTGGTACTTACGTACAATGCAATATCACTCAGCAATGACATCTATGTCATCAGGCCCATAGCAGCATAATGAGTGGATTCAGGTATGATGATTCTAACTGAAATAAGTCACACAGAAAAAGAAACATCATAAGATATCACTAATACACGGAATGTAAACTTGGCTACACAGGAACTGAATTTCAAAACAGAACATGGTCCCAAATTTAGAAAATCAACTTATGCTTGCTTAAGGGGAAAGGTGAGTTGGGGTGCTGTATAAAACCAGAGGTTGAAATGAGCACAGATAAAGTTCCTTAAGCCAAATATGTAATAGACAAGAGCTACTCCTTGCTCAACGAAATGGACTCAAAACCCCATATTAAACGCCTAATAATGTACCTGACTAGCAAGTATCTTAAAACCTATGGATTGCTATGTCTCTGAAAGTGAATCAATCGTGAGTACAGGGGCAAAAACGCAGCAGTGATAGGATTGGAGAGTTTTGGTGAGCAAATGAAGACCCTTTGAAGTCATATTGCATGGTACCCATTCCACGGGTCTCAACTCTCCAGGTTTAAGGGATTCTTCCTTCAGCTAAAACATGCATGTGGAACCCAGAGTATGATCAACCGTGTGATCGGGAGACGTGTTGAAATATGTCTCAGTTCTCATCCCCTGGTACTCGGGTGCAACATTCCAGATGCTTTACTAACACTCTCCCGACTTGGAGAGTCAGTGCCTTTAACCTCCTGTTTGGCCCAGTTTGCAAATTCCACGGAAGATGAACAGGAATAGGGAGAACCAATGAGAGACTAGCTGGAGGTGTCTGGACGGGAAAATTTAACTCTCATTTCCCACCAGGAAGAGGAATCAACCAAAGGCTCAGCGTGCCGTGCCGGAACCAGATTAGGGCCTGAAGCAATCCTGCGGTGTTGCGGCCAGCTCACAAGAAAGCGAGTTGAAGAAAGGAGCTCAGGGGCACTGTAATTCACAAACCTGCAGAGTTATAAATGACAGCTATCATCCAAAAATATACTGAAGTAAGGCTGCCAAGAGGACTTGAAAGCCGGGCAGAATTGCAGGAAACCGATTTCAGGAGGTAGACTGGAATTGCATTTAAAGCATAGGAAAAGAGGCAGAAGGTCGACAATGATGCACTTGGCCAAAAAGGGCGTATGCGTTTTTTCCTGAATATATTCAGGAAAAAACGCATACGCCCTTTTTGGCCAACCAAGCAAGCTTGCAAAGGAAATCTGCACTACAATGAAGTCTCACTTCCCCCCCGTCAAAAGGGCCATCTGAAAAAAGTGTAAAATCCAGAAAGGCAGGACAGACCATGGAGAACTGGGAGCCTTGTTATGCTGATGGGCGGGATGTAAATTGCCAACAGCCACTCGGGAGAAGTGTATGGTGTTTCCTGAAACATCTAAAAAACAAAGCAACAGAGCCTAGGGCACTTCCACTTATGGTCCTATAGCTCAGGGAAATTAAAATCAAAAAGACACAGCCACCCCAAAGTTTGGGATGGCTCTGTTTACAAGAAACTCGTTTACGGTACAAGTTCAATATCGCATAAAGCGAAAAATGGATAAAGAAGTTGTGGTACTTACGTACAATGCAATATCACTCAGCAATGACATCTATGTCATCAGGCCCATAGCAGCATAATGAGTGGATTCAGGTATGATGATTCTAACTGAAATAAGTCACACAGAAAAAGAAACATCATAAGATATCACTAATACACGGAATGTAAACTTGGCTACACAGGAACTGAATTTCAAAACAGAACATGGTCCCAAATTTAGAAAATCAACTTATGCTTGCTTAAGGGGAAAGGTGAGTTGGGGTGCTGTATAAAACCAGAGGTTGAAATGAGCACAGATAAAGTTCCTTAAGCCAAATATGTAATAGACAAGAGCTACTCCTTGCTCAACGAAATGGACTCAAAACCCCATATTAAACGCCTAATAATGTACCTGACTAGCAAGTATCTTAAAACCTATGGATTGCTATGTCTCTGAAAGTGAATCAATCGTGAGTACAGGGGCAAAAACGCAGCAGTGATAGGATTGGAGAGTTTTGGTGAGCAAATGAAGACCCTTTGAAGTCATATTGCATGGTACCCATTCCACGGGTCTCAACTCTCCAGGTTTAAGGGATTCTTCCTTCAGCTAAAACATGCATGTGGAACCCAGAGTATGATCAACCGTGTGATCGGGAGACGTGTTGAAATATGTCTCAGTTCTCATCCCCTGGTACTCGGGTGCAACATTCCAGATGCTTTACTAACACTCTCCCGACTTGGAGAGTCAGTGCCTTTAACCTCCTGTTTGGCCCAGTTTGCAAATTCCACGGAAGATGAACAGGAATAGGGAGAACCAATGAGAGACTAGCTGGAGGTGTCTGGACGGGAAAATTTAACTCTCATTTCCCACCAGGAAGAGGAATCAACCAAAGGCTCAGCGTGCCGTGCCGGAACCAGATTAGGGCCTGAAGCAATCCTGCGGTGTTGCGGCCAGCTCACAAGAAAGCGAGTTGAAGAAAGGAGCTCAGGGGCACTGTAATTCACAAACCTGCAGAGTTATAAATGACAGCTATCATCCAAAAATATACTGAAGTAAGGCTGCCAAGAGGACTTGAAAGCCGGGCAGAATTGCAGGAAACCGATTTCAGGAGGTAGACTGGAATTGCATTTAAAGCATAGGAAAAGAGGCAGAAGGTCGACAATGATGCACTTGGCCAAAAAGGGCGTATGCGTTTTTTCCTGAATATATTCAGGAAAAAACGCATACGCCCTTTTTGGCCAACCAAGCAAGCTTGCAAAGGAAATCTGCACTACAATGAAGTCTCACTTCCCCCCCGTCAAAAGGGCCATCTGAAAAAAGTGTAAAATCCAGAAAGGCAGGACAGGCCATGGAGAACTGGGAGCCTTGTTATGCTGATGGGCAGGATGTAAATTGCCAACAGCCACTCGGGAGAAGTGTATGGTGTTTCCTGAAACATCTAAAAAACAAAGCAACAGAGCCTAGGGCACTTCCACTTATGGTCCTATAGCTCAGGGAAATTAAAATCAAAAAGACACAGCCACCCCAAAGTTTGGGATGGCTCTGTTTACAAGAAACTCGTTTACGGTACAAGTTCAATATCGCATAAAGCGAAAAATGGATAAAGAAGTTGTGGTACTTACGTACAATGCAATATCACTCAGCAATGACATCTATGTCATCAGGCCCATAGCAGCATAATGAGTGGATTCAGGTATGATGATTCTAACTGAAATAAGTCACACAGAAAAAGAAACATCATAAGATATCACTAATACACGGAATGTAAACTTGGCTACACAGGAACTGAATTTCAAAACAGAACATGGTCCCAAATTTAGAAAACCAACTTATGCTTGCTTAAGGGGAAAGGTGAGTTGGGGTGCTGCATAAAACCAGAGATTGAAATGAGCACAGATAAAGTTCCTTAAGCCAAATATGTAATAGACAAGAGCTACTCCTTGCTCAACGAAATGGACTCAAAACCCCATATTAAACGCCTAATAATGTACCTGACTAGTAAGTATCTTAAAACCTATGGATTGCTATGTCTCTGAAAGTGAATCAATCGTGAGTACAGGGGCAAAAACGCAGCAGTGATAGGATTGGAGAGTTTTGGTGAGCAAATGAAGACCCTTTGAAGTCATATTGCATGGTACCCATTCCACGGGTCTCAACTCTCCAGGTTTAAGGGATTCTTCCTTCAGCTAAAACATGCATGTGGAACCCAGAGTATGATCAACCGTGTGATCGGGAGACGTGTTGAAATATGTCTCAGATCTCGTCCCCTGGTACTCGGGTGCAACATTCCAGATGCTTTACTAACACTCTCCCGACTTGGAGAGTCAGTGCCTTTAACCTCCTGTTTGGCCCAGTTTGCAAATTCCGCAGAAGATGAACAGGAATAGGGAGAACCAATGAGAGACTAGCTGGAGGTGTCTGGACGGGAAAATTTAACTCTCATTTCCCACCAGGAAGAGGAATTAACCAAAGGCTCAGCGTGCCATGCCGGAACCAGATTAGAGCCTGAAGCAATCCTGCGGTGTTGCGGCCAGCTCACAAGAAAGCGAGTTGAAGAAAGGAGCTCAGGGGCACTGTAATTCACAAACCTGCAGAGTTATAAATGACAGCTATCATCCAAAAATATACTGAAGTAAGGCTGCCAAGAGGACTTGAAAGCCGGGCAGAATTGCAGGAAACCGATTTCAGGAGGTAGACTGGAATTGCATTTAAAGCATAGGAAAAGAGGCAGAAGGTCGACAATGATGCACTTGGCCAAAAAGGGCGTATGCGTTTTTTCCTGAATATATTCAGGAAAAAACGCATACGCCCTTTTTGGCCAACCAAGCAAGCTTGCAAAGGAAATCTGCACTACAATGAAGTCTCACTTCCCCCCCGTCAAAAGGGCCATCTGAAAAAAGTGTAAAATCCAGAAAGGCAGGACAGGCCATGGAGAAATGGGAGCCTTGTTATGCTGATGGGCGGGATGTAAATTGCCAACAGCCACTCGGGAGAAGTGTATGGTGTTTCCTGAAACATCTAAAAAACAAAGCAACAGAGCCTAGGGCACTTCCACTTATGGTCCTGCAGCTTAGGGAAATTAAAATAAAAAAGACACAGCCACCCCAAAGTTTGGGATGGCTCTGTTTACAAGAAACTCGTTTACGGTACAAGTTCAATATCGCATAAAGCGAAAAATGGATAAAGAAGTTGTGGTACTTACGTACAATGCAATATCACTCAGCAATGACATCTATGTCATCAGGCCCATAGCAGCATAATGAGTGGATTCAGGTATGATGATTCTAACTGAAATAAGTCACACAGAAAAAGAAACATCATAAGATATCACTAATACACGGAATGTAAACTTGGCTACACAGGAACTGAATTTCAAAACAGAACATGGTCCCAAATTTAGAAAATCAACTTATGCCTGCTTAAGGGGAAAGGTGAGTTGGGGTGCTGCATAAAACCAGAGATTGAAATGAGCACAGATAAAGTTCCTTAAGCCAAATATGTAATAGACAAGAGCTACTCCTTGCTCAACGAAATGGACTCAAAACCCCATATTAAACGCCTAATAGTGTACCTGACTAGTAAGTATCTTAAAACCTATGGATTGCTATGTCTCTGAAAGTGAATCAATCGTGAGTACAGGGGCAAAAACGCAGCAGTGATAGGATTGGAGAGTTTTGGTGAGCAAATGAAGACCCTTTGAAGTCATATTGCATGGTACCCATTCCACGGGTCTCAACTCTCCAGGTTTAAGGGATTCTTCCTTCAGCTAAAACATGCATGTGGAACCCAGAGTATGATCAACCGTGTGATCGGGAGACGTGTTGAAATATGTCTCAGTTCTCGTCCCCTGGTACTCAGGTGCAACATTCCAGATGCTTTACTAACACTCTCCCGCCTTGGAGAGTCAGTGCCTTTAACCTCCTGTTTGGCCCAGTTTGCAAATTCCGCGGAAGATGAACAGGAATAGGGAGAACCAATGAGAGACTAGCTGGAGGTGTCTGGACGGGAAAATTTAACTCTCATTTCCCACCAGGAAGAGGAATTAACCAAAGGCTCAGCGTGCCGTGCCGGAACCAGATTAGGGCCTGAAGCAATCCTGCGGTGTTGCGGCCAGCTCACAAGAAAGCGAGTTGAAGAAAGGAGCTCAGGGGCACTGTAATTCACAAACCTGCAGAGTTATAAATGACAGCTATCATCCAAAAATATACTGAAGTAAGGCTGCCAAGAGGACTTGAAAGCCGGGCAGAATTGCAGGAAACCGATTTCAGGAGGTAGACTGGAATTGCATTTAAAGCATAGGAAAAGAGGCAGAACGTCGACAATGATGCACTTGGCCAAAAAGGGCGTATGCGTTTTTTCCTGAATATATTCAGGAAAAAACGCATACGCCCTTTTTGGCCAACCAAGCAAGCTTGCAAAGGAAATCTGCACTACAATGAAGTCTCACTTCCCCCCCATCAAAAGGGCCATCTGAAAAAAGTGTAAAATCCAGAAAGGCAGGACAGGCCATGGAGAAATGGGAGCCTTGTTATGCTGAAGGGCGGGATGTAAATTGCCAACAGCCACTCGGGAGAAGTGTATGGTGTTTCCTGAAACATCTAAAAAACAAAGCAACAGAGCCTAGGGCACTTCCACTTATGGTCCTGCAGCTTAGGGAAATTAAAATCAAAAAGACACAGCCACCCCAAAGTTTGGGATGGCTCTGTTTACAAGAAACTCGTTTACGGTACAAGTTCAATATCGCATAAAGCGAAAAATGGATAAAGAAGTTGTGGTACTTACGTACAATGCAATATCACTCAGCAATGACATCTATGTCATCAGGCCCATAGCAGCATAATGAGTGGATTCAGGTATGATGATTCTAACTGAAATAAGTCACACAGAAAAAGAAACATCATAAGATATCACTAATACACGGAATGTAAACTTGGCTACACAGGAACTGAATTTCAAAACAGAACATGGTCCCAAATTTAGAAAACCAACTTATGCTTGCTTAAGGGGAAAGGTGAGTTGGGGTGCTGCATAAAACCAGAGATTGAAATGAGCACAGATAAAGTTCCTTAAGCCAAATATGTAATAGACAAGAGCTACTCCTTGCTCAACGAAATGGACTCAAAACCCCATATTAAACGCCTAATAATGTACCTGACTAGTAAGTATCTTAAAACCTATGGATTGCTATGTCTCTGAAAGTGAATCAATCGTGAGTACAGGGGCAAAAACGCAGCAGTGATAGGATTGGAGAGTTTTGGTGAGCAAATGAAGACCCTTTGAAGTCATATTGCATGGTACCCATTCCACGGGTCTCAACTCTCCAGGTTTAAGGGATTCTTCCTTCAGCTAAAACATGCATGTGGAACCCAGAGTATGATCAACCGTGTGATCGGGAGACGTGTTGAAATATGTCTCAGTTCTCGTCCCTTGGTACTCGGGTGCAACATTCCAGATGCTTTACTAACACTCTCCCGACTTGGAGAGTCAGTGCCTTTAACCTCCTGTTTGGCCCAGTTTGCAAATTCCGCGGAAGATGAACAGGAATAGGGAGAACCAATGAGAGACTAGCTGGAGGTGTCTGGACGGGAAAATTTAACTCTCATTTCCCACCAGGAAGAGGAATTAACCAAAGGCTCAGCGTGCCGTGCCGGAACCAGATTAGGGCCTGAAGCAATCCTGCGGTGTTGCGGCCAGCTCACAAGAAAGCGAGTTGAAGAAAGGAGCTCAGGGGCACTGTAATTCACAAACCTGCAGAGTTATAAATGACAGCTATCATCCAAAAATATACTGAAGTAAGGCTGCCAAGAGGACTTGAAAGCCGGGCAGAATTGCAGGAAACCGATTTCAGGAGGTAGACTGGAATTGCATTTAAAGCATAGGAAAAGAGGCAGAAGGTCGACAATGATGCACTTGGCCAAAAAGGGCGTATGCGTTTTTTCCTGAATATATTCAGGAAAAAACGCATACGCCCTTTTTGGCCAACCAAGCAAGCTTGCAAAGGAAATCTGCACTACAATGAAGTCTCACTTCCCCCCCGTCAAAAGGGCCATCTGAAAAAAGTGTAAAATCCAGAAAGGCAGGACAGGCCATGGAGAACTGGGAGCCTTGTTATGCTGATGGGCGGGATGTAAATTGCCAACAGCCACTCGGGAGAAGTGTATGGTGTTTCCTGAAACATCTAAAAAACAAAGCAACAGAGCCTAGGGCACTTCCACTTAATGTCCTGCAGCTTAGGGAAATTAAAATCAAAAAGACACAGCCACCCCAAAGTTTGGGATGGCTCTGTTTACAAGAAACTCGTTTACGGTACAAGTTCAATATCGCATAAAGCGAAAAATGGATAAAGAAGTTGTGGTACTTACGTACAATGCAATATCACTCAGCAATGACATCTATGTCATCAGGCCCATAGCAGCATAATGAGTGGATTCAGGTATGATGATTCTAACTGAAATAAGTCACACAGAAAAAGAAACATCATAAGATATCACTAATACACGGAATGTAAACTTGGCTACACAGGAACTGAATTTCAAAACAGAACATGGTCCCAAATTTAGAAAACCAACTTATGCTTGCTTAAGGGGAAAGGTGAGTTGGGATGCTGCATAAAACCAGAGATTGAAATGAGCACAGATAAAGTTCCTTAAGCCAAATATGTAATAGACAAGAGCTACTCCTTGCTCAACGAAATGGACTCAAAACCCCATATTAAACACCTAAAAATGTACCTGACTAGTAAGTATCTTAAAACCTATGGATTGCTATGTCTCTGAAAGTGAATCAATCGTGAGTACAGGGGCAAAAACGCAGCAGTGATAGGATTGGAGAGTTTTGGTGAGCAAATGAAGACCCTTTGAAGTCATATTGCATGGTACCCATTCCACGGGTCTCAACTCTCCAGGTTTAAGGGATTCTTCCTTCAGCTAAAACATGCATGTGGAACCCAGAGTATGATCAACCGTGTGATCGGGAGACGTGTTGAAATATGTCTCAGTTCTCGTCCCCTGGTACTCGGGTGCAACATTCCAGATGCTTTACTAACACTCTCCCGACTTGGAGAGTCAGTGCCTTTAACCTCCTGTTTGGCCCAGTTTGCAAATTCCGCGGAAGATGAACAGGAATAGGGAGAACCAATGAGAGACTAGCTGGAGGTGTCTGGACGGGAAAATTTAACTCTCATTTCCCACCAGGAAGAGGAATTAACCAAAGGCTCAGCGTGCCGTGCCGGAACCAGATTAGGGCCTGAAGCAATCCTGCGGTGTTGCGGCCAGCTCACAAGAAAGCGAGTTGAAGAAAGGAGATCAGGGGCACTGTAATTCACAAACCTGCAGAGTTATAAATGACAGCTATCATCCAAAAATATACTGAAGTAAGGCTGCCAAGAGGACTTGAAAGCCGGGCAGAATTGCAGGAAACCGATTTCAGGAGGTAGACTGGAATTGCATTTAAAGCATAGGAAAAGAGGCAGAAGGTCGACAATGATGCACTTGGCCAAAAAGGGCGTATGCGTTTTTTCCTGAATATATTCAGGAAAAAACGCATACGCCCTTTTTGGCCAACCAAGCAAGCTTGCAAAGGAAATCTGCACTACAATGAAGTCTCACTTCCCCCCCGTCAAAAGGGCCATCTGAAAAAAGTGTAAAATCCAGAAAGGCAGGACAGGCCATGGAGAACTGGGAGCCTTGTTATGCTGATGGGCGGGATGTAAATTGCCAACAGCCACTCGGGAGAAGTGTATGGTGTTTCCTGAAACATCTAAAAAACAAAGCAACAGAGCCTAGGGCACTTCCACTTATGGTCCTATAGCTTAGGGAAATTAAAATCAAAAAGACACAGCCACCCCAAAGTTTGGGATGGCTCTGTTTACAAGAAACTCGTTTACGGTACAAGTTCAATATCGCATAAAGCGAAAAATGGATAAAGAAGTTGTGGTACTTACGTACAATGCAATATCACTCAGCAATGACATCTATGTCATCAGGCCCATAGCAGCATAATGAGTGGATTCAGGTATGATGATTCTAACTGAAATAAGTCACACAGAAAAAGAAACATCATAAGATATCACTAATACACGGAATGTAAACTTGGCTACACAGGAACTGAATTTCAAAACAGAACATGGTCCCAAATTTAGAAAACCAACTTATGCTTGCTTAAGGGGAAAGGTGAGTTGGGGTGCTGCATAAAACCAGAGATTGAAATGAGCACAGATAAAGTTCCTTAAGCCAAATATGTAATAGACAAGAGCTACTCCTTGCTCAACGAAATGGACTCAAAACCCCATATTAAACGCCTAATAATGTACCTGACTAGTAAGTATCTTAAAACCTATGGATTGCTATGTCTCTGAAAGTGAATCAATCGTGAGTACAGGGGCAAAAACGCAGCAGTGATAGGATTGGAGAGTTTTGGTGAGCAAATGAAGACCCTTTGAAGTCATATTGCATGGTACCCATTCCACGGGTCTCAACTCTCCAGGTTTAAGGGATTCTTCCTTCAGCTAAAACATGCATGTGGAACCCAGAGTATGATCAACCGTGTGATCGGGAGACGTGTTGAAATATGTCTCAGTTCTCGTCCCTTGGTACTCGGGTGCAACATTCCAGATGCTTTACTAACACTCTCCCGACTTGGAGAGTCAGTGCCTTTAACCTCCTGTTTGGCCCAGTTTGCAAATTCCGCGGAAGATGAACAGGAATAGGGAGAACCAATGAGAGACTAGCTGGAGGTGTCTGGACGGGAAAATTTAACTCTCATTTCCCACCAGGAAGAGGAATTAAGCAAAGGCTCAATGTGCCATGCCGGAACCAGATTAGGGCCTGAAGCAATCCTGCGGTGTTGCGGCCAGCTCACAAGAAAGCGAGTTGAAGAAAGGAGCTCAGGGGCACTGTAATTCACAAACCTGCAGAGTTATAAATGACAGCTATCATCCAAAAATATACTGAAGTAAGGCTGCCAAGAGGACTTGAAAGCCGGGCAGAATTGCAGGAAACCGATTTCAGGAGGTAGACTGGAATTGCATTTAAAGCATAGGAAAAGAGGCAGAAGGTCGACAATGATGCACTTGGCCAAAAAGGGCGTATGCGTTTTTTCCTGAATATATTCAGGAAAAAACGCATACGCCCTTTTTGGCCAACCAAGCAAGCTTGCAAAGGAAATCTGCACTACAATGAAGTCTCACTTCCCCCCCCGTCAAAAGGGCCATCTGAAAAAAGTGTAAAATCCAGAAAGGCAGGACAGGCCATGGAGAACTGGGAGCCTTGTTATGCTGATGGGCGGGATGTAAATTGCCAACAGCCACTCGGGAGAAGTGTATGGTGTTTCCTGAAACATCTAAAAAACAAAGCAACAGAGCCTAGGGCACTTCCACTTAATGTCCTGCAGCTTAGGGAAATTAAAATCAAAAAGACACAGCCACCCCAAAGTTTGGGATGGCTCTGTTTACAAGAAACTCGTTTACGGTACAAGTTCAATATCGCATAAAGCGAAAAATGGATAAAGAAGTTGTGGTACTTACGTACAATGCAATATCACTCAGCAATGACATCTATGTCATCAGGCCCATAGCAGCATAATGAGTGGATTCAGGTATGATGATTCTAACTGAAATAAGTCACACAGAAAAAGAAACATCATAAGATATCACTAATACACGGAATGTAAACTTGGCTACACAGGAACTGAATTTCAAAACAGAACATGGTCCCAAATTTAGAAAACCAACTTATGCTTGCTTAAGGGGAAAGGTGAGTTGGGATGCTGCATAAAACCAGAGGTTGAAATGAGCACAGATAAAGTTCCTTAAGCCAAATATGTAACAGACAAGAGCTACTCCTTGCTCAACGAAATGGACTCAAAACCCCATATTAAACACCTAAAAATGTACCTGACTAGTAAGTATCTTAAAACCTATGGATTGCTATGTCTCTGAAAGTGAATCAATCGTGAGTACAGGGGCAAAAACGCAGCAGTGATAGGATTGGAGAGTTTTGGTGAGCAAATGAAGACCCTTTGAAGTCATATTGCATGGTACCCATTCCACGGGTCTCAACTCTCCAGGTTTAAGGGATTCTTCCTTCAGCTAAAACATGCATGTGGAACCCAGAGTATGATCAACCGTGTGATCGGGAGACGTGTTGAAATATGTCTCAGTTCTCATCCCCTGGTACTCGGGTGCAACATTCCAGATGCTTTACTAACACTCTCCCGACTTGGAGAGTCAGTGCCTTTAACCTCCTGTTTGGCCCAGTTTGCAAATTCCACGGAAGATGAACAGGAATAGGGAGAACCAATGAGAGACTAGCTGGAGGTGTCTGGACGGGAAAATTTAACTCTCATTTCCCACCAGGAAGAGGAATCAACCAAAGGCTCAGCGTGCCGTGCCGGAACCAGATTAGGGCCTGAAGCAATCCTGCGGTGTTGCGGCCAGCTCACAAGAAAGCGAGTTGAAGAAAGGAGCTCAGGGGCACTGTAATTCACAAACCTGCAGAGTTATAAATGACAGCTATCATCCAAAAATATACTGAAGTAAGGCTGCCAAGAGGACTTGAAAGCCGGGCAGAATTGCAGGAAACCGATTTCAGGAGGTAGACTGGAATTGCATTTAAAGCATAGGAAAAGAGGCAGAAGGTCGACAATGATGCACTTGGCCAAAAAGGGCGTATGCGTTTTTTCCTGAATATATTCAGGAAAAAACGCATACGCCCTTTTTGGCCAACCAAGCAAGCTTGCAAAGGAAATCTGCACTACAATGAAGTCTCACTTCCCCCCCGTCAAAAGGGCCATCTGAAAAAAGTGTAAAATCCAGAAAGGCAGGACAGGCCATGGAGAACTGGGAGCCTTGTTATGCTGATGGGCAGGATGTAAATTGCCAACAGCCACTCGGGAGAAGTGTATGGTGTTTCCTGAAACATCTAAAAAACAAAGCAACAGAGCCTAGGGCACTTCCACTTATGGTCCTATAGCTCAGGGAAATTAAAATCAAAAAGACACAGCCACCCCAAAGTTTGGGATGGCTCTGTTTACAAGAAACTCGTTTACGGTACAAGTTCAATATCGCATAAAGCGAAAAATGGATAAAGAAGTTGTGGTACTTACGTACAATGCAATATCACTCAGCAATGACATCTATGTCATCAGGCCCATAGCAGCATAATGAGTGGATTCAGGTATGATGATTCTAACTGAAATAAGTCACACAGAAAAAGAAACATCATAAGATATCACTAATACACGGAATGTAAACTTGGCTACACAGGAACTGAATTTCAAAACAGAACATGGTCCCAAATTTAGAAAACCAACTTATGCTTGCTTAAGGGGAAAGGTGAGTTGGGGTGCTGCATAAAACCAGAGATTGAAATGAGCACAGATAAAGTTCCTTAAGCCAAATATGTAATAGACAAGAGCTACTCCTTGCTCAACGAAATGGACTCAAAACCCCATATTAAACGCCTAATAATGTACCTGACTAGTAAGTATCTTAAAACCTATGGATTGCTATGTCTCTGAAAGTGAATCAATCGTGAGTACAGGGGCAAAAACGCAGCAGTGATAGGATTGGAGAGTTTTGGTGAGCAAATGAAGACCCTTTGAAGTCATATTGCATGGTACCCATTCCACGGGTCTCAACTCTCCAGGTTTAAGGGATTCTTCCTTCAGCTAAAACATGCATGTGGAACCCAGAGTATGATCAACCGTGTGATCGGGAGACGTGTTGAAATATGTCTCAGATCTCGTCCCCTGGTACTCGGGTGCAACATTCCAGATGCTTTACTAACACTCTCCCGACTTGGAGAGTCAGTGCCTTTAACCTCCTGTTTGGCCCAGTTTGCAAATTCCGCAGAAGATGAACAGGAATAGGGAGAACCAATGAGAGACTAGCTGGAGGTGTCTGGACGGGAAAATTTAACTCTCATTTCCCACCAGGAAGAGGAATTAACCAAAGGCTCAGCGTGCCATGCCGGAACCAGATTAGAGCCTGAAGCAATCCTGCGGTGTTTGCGGCCCAGCTCACAAGAAAGCGAGTTGAAGAAAGGAGCTCAGGGGCACTGTAATTCACAAACCTGCAGAGTTATAAATGACAGCTATCATCCAAAAATATACTGAAGTAAGGCTGCCAAGAGGACTTGAAAGCCGGGCAGAATTGCAGGAAACCGATTTCAGGAGGTAGACTGGAATTGCATTTAAAGCATAGGAAAAGAGGCAGAAGGTCGACAATGATGCACTTGGCCAAAAAGGGCGTATGCGTTTTTTCCTGAATATATTCAGGAAAAAACGCATACGCCCTTTTTGGCCAACCAAGCAAGCTTGCAAAGGAAATCTGCACTACAATGAAGTCTCACTTCCCCCCCGTCAAAAGGGCCATCTGAAAAAAGTGTAAAATCCAGAAAGGCAGGACAGGCCATGGAGAAATGGGAGCCTTGTTATGCTGATGGGCGGGATGTAAATTGCCAACAGCCACTCGGGAGAAGTGTATGGTGTTTCCTGAAACATCTAAAAAACAAAGCAACAGAGCCTAGGGCACTTCCACTTATGGTCCTGCAGCTTAGGGAAATTAAAATAAAAAAGACACAGCCACCCCAAAGTTTGGGATGGCTCTGTTTACAAGAAACTCGTTTACGGTACAAGTTCAATATCGCATAAAGCGAAAAATGGATAAAGAAGTTGTGGTACTTACGTACAATGCAATATCACTCAGCAATGACATCTATGTCATCAGGCCCATAGCAGCATAATGAGTGGATTCAGGTATGATGATTCTAACTGAAATAAGTCACACAGAAAAAGAAACATCATAAGATATCACTAATACACGGAATGTAAACTTGGCTACACAGGAACTGAATTTCAAAACAGAACATGGTCCCAAATTTAGAAAATCAACTTATGCCTGCTTAAGGGGAAAGGTGAGTTGGGGTGCTGCATAAAACCAGAGATTGAAATGAGCACAGATAAAGTTCCTTAAGCCAAATATGTAATAGACAAGAGCTACTCCTTGCTCAACGAAATGGACTCAAAACCCCATATTAAACGCCTAATAGTGTACCTGACTAGTAAGTATCTTAAAACCTATGGATTGCTATGTCTCTGAAAGTGAATCAATCGTGAGTACAGGGGCAAAAACGCAGCAGTGATAGGATTGGAGAGTTTTGGTGAGCAAATGAAGACCCTTTGAAGTCATATTGCATGGTACCCATTCCACGGGTCTCAACTCTCCAGGTTTAAGGGATTCTTCCTTCAGCTAAAACATGCATGTGGAACCCAGAGTATGATCAACCGTGTGATCGGGAGACGTGTTGAAATATGTCTCAGTTCTCGTCCCCTGGTACTCAGGTGCAACATTCCAGATGCTTTACTAACACTCTCCCGCCCTTGGAGAGTCAGTGCCTTTAACCTCCTGTTTGGCCCAGTTTGCAAATTCCGCGGAAGATGAACAGGAATAGGGAGAACCAATGAGAGACTAGCTGGGAGGTGTCTGGACGGGAAAATTTAACTCTCATTTCCCACCAGGAAGAGGAATTAACCAAAGGCTCAGCGTGCCGTGCCGGAACCAGATTAGGGCCTGAAGCAATCCTGCGGTGTTGCGGCCAGCTCACAAGAAAGCGAGTTGAAGAAAGGAGCTCAGGGGCACTGTAATTCACAAACCTGCAGAGTTATAAATGACAGCTATCATCCAAAAATATACTGAAGTAAGGCTGCCAAGAGGACTTGAAAGCCGGGCAGAATTGCAGGAAACCGATTTCAGGAGGTAGACTGGAATTGCATTTAAAGCATAGGAAAAGAGGCAGAACGTCGACAATGATGCACTTGGCCAAAAAGGGCGTATGCGTTTTTTCCTGAATATATTCAGGAAAAAACGCATACGCCCTTTTTGGCCAACCAAGCAAGCTTGCAAAGGAAATCTGCACTACAATGAAGTCTCACTTCCCCCCCATCAAAAGGGCCATCTGAAAAAAGTGTAAAATCCAGAAAGGCAGGACAGGCCATGGAGAAATGGGAGCCTTGTTATGCTGAAGGGCGGGATGTAAATTGCCAACAGCCACTCGGGAGAAGTGTATGGTGTTTCCTGAAACATCTAAAAAACAAAGCAACAGAGGCCTAGGGCACTTCCACTTATGGTCCTGCAGCTTAGGGAAATTAAAATCAAAAAGACACAGCCACCCCAAAGTTTGGGATGGCTCTGTTTACAAGAAACTCGTTTACGGTACAAGTTCAATATCGCATAAAGCGAAAAATGGATAAAGAAGTTGTGGTACTTACGTACAATGCAATATCACTCAGCAATGACATCTATGTCATCAGGCCCATAGCAGCATAATGAGTGGATTCAGGTATGATGATTCTAACTGAAATAAGTCACACAGAAAAAGAAACATCATAAGATATCACTAATACACGGAATGTAAACTTGGCTACACAGGAACTGAATTTCAAAACAGAACATGGTCCCAAATTTAGAAAACCAACTTATGCTTGCTTAAGGGGAAAGGTGAGTTGGGGTGCTGCATAAAACCAGAGATTGAAATGAGCACAGATAAAGTTCCTTAAGCCAAATATGTAATAGACAAGAGCTACTCCTTGCTCAACGAAATGGACTCAAAACCCCATATTAAACGCCTAATAATGTACCTGACTAGTAAGTATCTTAAAACCTATGGATTGCTATGTCTCTGAAAGTGAATCAATCGTGAGTACAGGGGCAAAAACGCAGCAGTGATAGGATTGGAGAGTTTTGGTGAGCAAATGAAGACCCTTTGAAGTCATATTGCATGGTACCCATTCCACGGGTCTCAACTCTCCAGGTTTAAGGGATTCTTCCTTCAGCTAAAACATGCATGTGGAACCCAGAGTATGATCAACCCGTGTGATCGGGAGACGTGTTGAAATATGTCTCAGTTCTCGTCCCTTGGTACTCGGGTGCAACATTCCAGATGCTTTACTAACACTCTCCCGACTTGGAGAGTCAGTGCCTTTAACCTCCTGTTTGGCCCAGTTTGCAAATTCCGCGGAAGATGAACAGGAATAGGGAGAACCAATGAGAGACTAGCTGGAGGTGTCTGGACGGGAAAAATTTAACTCTCCATTTCCCACCAGGAAGAGGAATTAACCAAAGGGCTCAGCGTGCCGTGCCGGAACCAGATTAGGCCTGAAGCAATCCTGCGGTGTTGCGGCCAGCTCACAAGAAAGCGAGTTGAAGAAAGGAGCTCAGGGGCACTGTAATTCACAAACCTGCAGAGTTATAAATGACAGCTATCATCCAAAAATATACTGAAGTAAGGCTGCCAAGAGGACTTGAAAGCCGGGCAGAATTGCAGGAAACCGATTTCAGGAGGTAGACTGGAATTGCATTTAAAGCATAGGAAAAGAGGCAGAAGGTCGACAATGATGCACTTGGCCAAAAAGGGCGTATGCGTTTTTTCCTGAATATATTCAGGAAAAAACGCATACGCCCTTTTTGGCCAACCAAGCAAGCTTGCAAAGGAAATCTGCACTACAATGAAGTCTCACTTCCCCCCCGTCAAAAGGGCCATCTGAAAAAAGTGTAAAATCCAGAAAGGCAGGACAGGCCATGGAGAACTGGGAGCCTTGTTATGCTGATGGGCGGGATGTAAATTGCCAACAGCCACTCGGGAGAAGTGTATGGTGTTTCCTGAAACATCTAAAAAACAAAGCAACAGAGCCTAGGGCACTTCCACTTAATGTCCTGCAGCTTAGGGAAATTAAAATCAAAAAGACACAGCCACCCCAAAGTTTGGGATGGCTCTGTTTACAAGAAACTCGTTTACGGTACAAGTTCAATATCGCATAAAGCGAAAAATGGATAAAGAAGTTGTGGTACTTACGTACAATGCAATATCACTCAGCAATGACATCTATGTCATCAGGCCCATAGCAGCATAATGAGTGGATTCAGGTATGATGATTCTAACTGAAATAAGTCACACAGAAAAAGAAACATCATAAGATATCACTAATACACGGAATGTAAACTTGGCTACACAGGAACTGAATTTCAAAACAGAACATGGTCCCAAATTTAGAAAACCAACTTATGCTTGCTTAAGGGGAAAGGTGAGTTGGGATGCTGCATAAAACCAGAGATTGAAATGAGCACAGATAAAGTTCCTTAAGCCAAATATGTAATAGACAAGAGCTACTCCTTGCTCAACGAAATGGACTCAAAACCCCATATTAAACACCTAAAAATGTACCTGACTAGTAAGTATCTTAAAACCTATGGATTGCTATGTCTCTGAAAGTGAATCAATCGTGAGTACAGGGGCAAAAACGCAGCAGTGATAGGATTGGAGAGTTTTGGTGAGCAAATGAAGACCCTTTGAAGTCATATTGCATGGTACCCATTCCACGGGTCTCAACTCTCCAGGTTTAAGGGATTCTTCCTTCAGCTAAAACATGCATGTGGAACCCAGAGTATGATCAACCGTGTGATCGGGAGACGTGTTGAAATATGTCTCAGTTCTCGTCCCCTGGTACTCGGGTGCAACATTCCAGATGCTTTACTAACACTCTCCCGACTTGGAGAGTCAGTGCCTTTAACCTCCTGTTTGGCCCAGTTTGCAAATTCCGCGGAAGATGAACAGGAATAGGGAGAACCAATGAGAGACTAGCTGGAGGTGTCTGGACGGGAAAATTTAACTCTCATTTCCCACCAGGAAGAGGAATTAACCAAAGGCTCAGCGTGCCGTGCCGGAACCAGATTAGGGCCTGAAGCAATCCTGCGGTGTTGCGGCCAGCTCACAAGAAAGCGAGTTGAAGAAAGGAGATCAGGGGCACTGTAATTCACAAACCTGCAGAGTTATAAATGACAGCTATCATCCAAAAATATACTGAAGTAAGGCTGCCAAGAGGACTTGAAAGCCGGCAGAATTGCAGGAAACCGATTTCAGGAGGTAGACTGGAATTGCATTTAAAGCATAGGAAAAGAGGCAGAAGGTCGACAATGATGCACTTGGCCAAAAAGGGCGTATGCGTTTTTTCCTGAATATATTCAGGAAAAAACGCATACGCCCTTTTTGGCCAACCAAGCAAGCTTGCAAAGGAAATCTGCACTACAATGAAGTCTCACTTCCCCCCCGTCAAAAGGGCCATCTGAAAAAAGTGTAAAATCCAGAAAGGCAGGACAGGCCATGGAGAACTGGGAGCCTTGTTATGCTGATGGGCGGGATGTAAATTGCCAACAGCCACTCGGGAGAAGTGTATGGTGTTTCCTGAAACATCTAAAAAACAAAGCAACAGAGCCTAGGGCACTTCCACTTATGGTCCTATAGCTTAGGGAAATTAAAATCAAAAAGACACAGCCACCCCAAAGTTTGGGATGGCTCTGTTTACAAGAAACTCGTTTACGGTACAAGTTCAATATCGCATAAAGCGAAAAATGGATAAAGAAGTTGTGGTACTTACGTACAATGCAATATCACTCAGCAATGACATCTATGTCATCAGGCCCATAGCAGCATAATGAGTGGATTCAGGTATGATGATTCTAACTGAAATAAGTCACACAGAAAAAGAAACATCATAAGATATCACTAATACACGGAATGTAAACTTGGCTACACAGGAACTGAATTTCAAAACAGAACATGGTCCCAAATTTAGAAAACCAACTTATGCTTGCTTAAGGGGAAAGGTGAGTTGGGGTGCTGCATAAAACCAGAGATTGAAATGAGCACAGATAAAGTTCCTTAAGCCAAATATGTAATAGACAAGAGCTACTCCTTGCTCAACGAAATGGACTCAAAACCCCATATTAAACGCCTAATAATGTACCTGACTAGTAAGTATCTTAAAACCTATGGATTGCTATGTCTCTGAAAGTGAATCAATCGTGAGTACAGGGGCAAAAACGCAGCAGTGATAGGATT